>NW_006921950.1:1830496-1856924 GCF_000298275.1 Orycteropus afer afer
AACCTTCCTTCCGAGGAGTGGCTGGTGGGTTTGAACCGCCAGCCTTCTGGTTAGCAGTCAAGTGCTTTAGCCACTATGCTACCAGAGCTCATTTTTAGCTAATGTTTTTTTCTCCACTTTTAGGAAGATAATGTTTTTTTTTTCTTTTAATGTAGCAAATTACATGAATTGATTTTCTATTGCTAAAACAAATTGGTATTCCTGAAATAAACCCTGATTGATCATCAAGTATTATCCTTTTCTATTGTTGTTGTTATGTGCCATCCAGTCAGAGCTGACTCATAGAGACCTCTCCTTGGGTTTCTGAGGCGGTATCACTACAGAAGTAAATTGCCAACCTTCCTTCCTGGCAGGCCTGGAGTGGCTGGTGGGTTTGAACCGCCAGCTTTCTGGTTAGCAGTCAAGTGCCTTAGGCACTATGCTACCAGAGCTCCATCCTTTTCTATAGGCCACTGAATATAATTTGCTAATATTTTAACTAGGATTTTTAGGTTTTTATTACCCAAATATGTTGAGAATGTGCCCTGTTATGTTTCTTAAATACATAGAGGAATTCTGAGCTTGAAGTTTTCTTTATAGGATGATTTTTAATTATAGGTATAATTATTTTGATAGATAAAAGAGTAGTTAGATTTTCTGTTTACTTTTTTTATCAGTTTCAGTAAGTTGTGCTTCTCAAGGAATTTTTGCATTCCATATAAAATCCCATATGCAATTTTATTGGCAAACAGTTGTTCATAAAATCCTCAATGTCTGTAGGGCTTGTAGCTATGTCTGTACCTTGTAACATTGGCAATTTGTATCTTTTTTTTCCTCGATAAATCTTCCTTACCAAAAAAAAAAACCAAAAAAAAAAACACCTCACTGTGGTCGAGTTGATTCCGATTCATAGCGACCACTCCTTGGGTTTCCGAGGCAGTATCTCTACGGAAGTAGATTGCCCAGTCTTCCTTCAGAGGAGTGGCTGGTGGGTTTAAACTGCCAGCCTTCTGGTTAGCAGTCAAATGCCTTAGGTACTACAACACCAGAGCTCCTAAATCTTGTTTAGAGCTTATCAACTTTATGAGTGTTTTCCAGAAGCAACATTGGCTTTGTTAATTTTTCAACTTTGTACTTCCACCCTATTTCATTAATTTTTCTCTTCATTATTCTTTGCCTTCAGCATAGCTTATTTATTTATTTAAAAAATTATTCAGTATCTTGGTCCTTCATTTACTAGATGGCTTGTTTATAAATTGCTTGAAATGTCTGCTTTTCTGTATTTTTTATACAGCTTTTATAGTTGCACCCTGAAGAACATTTGCTCTGACACTTCACAGCCAACATGACTTACATTTTTTTTAAGGTTAAAATTAGTATCATTTTATCAATTCCCACTCTTTCCCTCCCTAAAATAATGGTATTTTATTTTGGATCACATTGTATATGTATATTAATTAAGAGAAAGACCGTTTAGAAAAGATTACAGAACAAAAGCACCAGCCATTTTGGGGAAAAAAAATTCCTAAATATGTATTCCAAACTTACTCGTTATACCAAAATAAATTCCAGATGAATCAATAATTTAAATACAATCAGGCAAGTCTTCACAGGCATTGTTAGTATTAGCAACAACCTGAAACAGCTTAAATATCCATAAATATGAGAATGATTAAATAAATTATAGTATAATTATTTAATAGAATATATTTTAAATTCTTTATGTGTTGATAAGAAAGATATCTAAGATCCATTATTAAATAGTAAAAATTAATTTGGGGAAATAAACTAGCAGTTTTTGTATGTATGACTCTATCTGAGAATATTCACATACACATCTACTGATAACTTGCACTTTTCCCTTTTATATTACTTTAATAATTTTCTAAAAAAAAACAAAAACCTAGATTAAATAAATAAGCACCAGTCATCTGTGAGTGGTGGATTGTGTGTTACTATGAGGCTGGAGACTATGCCATTGGTAGTTCAAATACCATCAAGGTCACCTATGGTGGACAGGTTTCAGTGGAGCTTCCAGGCCAAGACAGACTTGGAAGAGGGCAGAGGTCATCTACTTCTCAAAGAATTGGCTAGTGAAAACCTTATGAATAGCAGTGAAACACTGTCTCATATGGTTCTGGAAAACTTTACAAATAGCCCTGAAACGCTGTCCTATATAGTGCCAGAAGATGGGCTCCTCAGGTTGGAAGTCACTCAAAATATAACTGGGGAAGAGCTTCCTCCTCAAAGTGGAGTTGACCTTAATAATGTAGATGGAGTAAAGCTTTCAGGACCTCCATTTGCTGATGTGGCATGACGCAAAATGGGAAGAAACACCTGCAAACATCCATTAATAATTAGAAAATGGAATGTACAAAGTATGAATCTAGGAAAACTGAAAGTTGTCAAAAATGAAATGGAACACATAAAGATCAATTTACTAGGCATTAGTGAGTTGAATTGGACTGGTTTTGGCCTATTTGAATCAGACAATCATATGACCTACTATGCCAGGAATGACAAATTAAAAAGTAATGGTGTGGCATTGATCACTACAAATGTTTCAAGATCTATCCTGAAGTACAGTATTGTCAGTGAGAGGATAATATCCATCTGCCTACAAGGAAGATCAGTTACTCTTGCTATTATTCAAGTTTATGCACCAATCACCAAAGCCAAAGATGAGGAAATTGAAGATTTTTACCAACTTTGGCAGTCTGAAATTGACCAAATATGCAATCCAGATATGTTGATTATTACTGGTAATTAGAATGCAAAAATTGAAAACAAAGAAGAATCACCAGTAGTTGGGAAACATGGTCTTGGTGATAGAAATGACATTGGAGATCACATGATAGAATTTTGCAAGACCAACAACTAAATCATTGCAAATACCTTTTTTCAAGAACAGAAATGGTGGCTATACATGTAGACTTCACTAGAAGGAATAAACAGGAATCAGATCGACTACATCTGTGGAAAGGGACAATGGAGAAGCTCAATATCTTCAGTCAAAACAAGGCCAGGAGCTGACTGTGGAACAGACCATCAACTGCTCATATGAAAGTTCAAGGTGAGGCTGAAAACAATTAAAAGAAGTCCAGGAGAGCCAAAATATGACCTTGATTATATTCCACCTGAATTTTGTGACCATCTGAAGAGCAGATTTCACGCTCTGAACACCAATTACTGAAAGCCAGATGAATGTTGAATGACATTAAGAACATCATCCATGAAGAAAGCAAAACATCATTGAAAAGACAGGAGAGGAATAGAATCTCAGAATAGAATTGGAAACTTGCTTTTTTATTTTTTTTTTGTGATTTGGGTGAAAGTTTACAGAGCAAATTCATTTTCCATACAGCAGCTCACATACACTTTGTATCATGACATTGACTGCAATTTCCTACCATGCAACAGCTCACCTCTCACTTCCTCTCCATAGTTATCTCTTCCCTGTGTCCTTTCCTCCCATGCACTCCTGCCCCCTGAGCTGTCTCCCTGTGCACACACAGACCTTCTAATCCCCCATGATTGATCTCTGCAAGAAGTGTATCTACCTAATGTAAACGTTCAGTTCATATGCCTATCTTTTGTCTGGCTGGAAGCGACAGGAGTGGATTCAATTCCAGACCTGAAGGGTAGCTAGAGGCCATAGTCCCAGGGGTTCCACCAGGCTCTGTCAGACCAGCAAACCTGGTCCTGTTTTTTTTTTTTTTAATGATTTTTATTCCACATTGTTCTCCCACTCTATCCAGGATCTCCTACATAGATCCTGGTCCTGTTTTTTTTTTTTTTTTTAATGATTTTTATTCCACATTGTTCTCCCACTCTATCCAGGATCTCCTACATAGATCTCCATCCAAGTGGTTGACAATGGTAGCCAGGCACTAGAGTTCTTCTGGTCTCATAGTTACATAGGGTGGTACTGGTGTACCAGTTCCCTGGATTAATTGTTTTCATGCACCTTTGTTTTTCTTCATTCTTCTTTGCTCTGGATTAGGAGAGACCCATCATTGCATCTAGAGGGCAGCTTGCAAGCTTTTAAGATCCCAGATGCTACTTGCCAAAGTAGGATGTGGAATAATGTTTTTGTGTAGTATGTTATGCCAGTTGAGCTTGATGTCCCCTGTGACCATGGTCCCAAGCCCACAGGTCCAACTACTCACTACCTCTGGATAGCTGGCTGTGGCCAGCAAGTGACTACAACCTTGTCCCTTGTCAGCTCTACTATATACCTGGAAATTCTTACAGAACACACAAATGCACTTGTAGAAACATTGTCTGCCAGCTCTATACATGGTCATGGGCACACTCCCCTTTGCATACACATACCTAATATGTCCACCCATCTATCCACCTGTAGATAAATGTTTGCCATCACTGACAATGCAGAACTGTATGTATAAAAGGGTTTATCTTTGATGTTTCTACATCCTCTGCACCTCTCTATTTCTTCATCTTCCTCAATGCCACCGTGAAACTTGCTCTTGAACACAGAGTAGCTAAAGCAAATGGAAGAAATGACAAGACAAAAGAGCTGAACAGAAGATTTCAAAGAGCAGTTCAAGAAGACAAAGTTGTTATTATAATGAAATATGTAAAGACCTGGAGTTAGAAAATCAAAAAGGAAGAAAACACTTGGCATTTCTCAAGCTGAAAGAACTGAAGAAAAACTTCAAGCCTCAGGTTGCAATATTGAAATATTCTATGGGCAAAATATAGAATGATACAGGAAAAAAAAAAGAAGATAGAAGGAATACACAGAGTCACTGTGCCAAAAAGAATTGGTTGATGTTCATCCATTTCATAGGTGGCATATGATCAAGAACCAATGGTATTGAAGGAAGAAGTGGAAGCTGCCCTGAAGGAATTGGCAAAAAACAGTGCTCCAGGAAATGATGGACTACCCATTGAGATGTTTCAACAAATGGATGCTGCACTGGAGATGCATACTCATTTATGCCAAGAAATTTAGAAGACAGCTACCTGGCCAACTGACTGGAAGAGATCCATATTTGTATGCATTCCAAAGAAAGGTAATCCCACAGAATGTGAAAATTATGAAACACTATCATTAATATCACATTCAAGTAAAATTCTCCTGAAGATAATTCAAAAACAGTTGTAGCAATATATTAAGAGAACTCCCAGAAATGCAAATTGGATTCAGAAGAGGACAGGGGACAAGGGTTATCATAGCTGATTTCAGATGGTCTTGGATGAAAGATGTTTATTTGTGTTTCATTGACTTTGCAATGGCATTCAACTGTGTGGATCATACAAATTATGGATAACACTGAATGGGAATTCTAGAATGCTTAACTATGCTTATGAGGAAGCTGTACATGTACCAGGAGGCTGTTATTCAAACAGAACAACGGGATACTCCATGATTTAAAATCAGGAAGGGAATGTGTCAGGGTTGTATCCTTTCACCATACCTATTCAATCTGTTATGTTCTTGTTATTGTTGTTATATGTCGTTGAGTTGGACCTGACTCATAGAGACCCCTCCTTGGGTTTCCGAGGTGGTATCACTATGGAAGTAGATTGCCTACCTTCCTTCTGGTTCAAACCCACCAGCCTTCTGGTTAGCAGTGCCTTATGCACCACACTATCTGAGCAAATAATCCAAGAAGCTGGACTATATGGAGAAGAATGTGGCATCAGAATTGGAGAAAGAGTCATTAACAACTTGTGATATAGAGATGATACAACTTTGCTTGCTGAAAGTTAAGATAACTTAAAGCATTTACTGATGGATTAAAGGAAATGAAAATCCTCACAACTGGATCAATAATAATAATAAATGGAGAACACATTGTCATTGTCAAAGATTTCATATTACTTGGTTCCACAATCACCACCAATGGAAGCAGTAGTCAAGAAATCAGATGACATATCGCACTGGGCAAATCTGCTGCAGAAGACCTCTTTGAAGTGCTGAAGAGCAGATATGTTTCTTTGAAGACTAAGGTGCCTCTGACCCGAGCCATGGTGTTTTCATTCACCTCATATGAATGTGAAAGCAGGACAATGAGTAAGGAAGACTACAGAAGAATTGTTTCTTTTGAATTGTGGTGTTGGTGAAGAACACTAAAATTATCCACCAGTGACTCCTTGGAAGGAAGATTGGGCAGCCTACTTCCATAGTGATACCACCTCGGAAACCCAAGGAGGGGTCAGTATGAGTCTGATCCAACTCAGTGGCAGTGAGTTTGGTTTTTTGTTTTTGGGTGCCAGAAGAAGAAATCTATCCTGGAAGAAGTGCAGCTGGAATGCTCCTTGGAAGTGAGAATGGCTAGACTTTGTCTCACCTACTTTGGTCATGTCGTCAGAAGCAACCATTCCCTGGAGAAGGATATCATGCTTGGTAAAGTGGAGGGTCATAGAAGAAGGGAAAGGCTCTTAATGAGATGGATTGATGCAGTGGTTGTAATGATGGGATCAGGTATAGCAAGGATTGTGAGGTGAGTGCAGGATCAGGCACTGTTTTGTTCTGCTTTATAGAGGGTCGCTATGAGTTGGAGCCAACTTGATGGCACCTAACAACAGGTTAAATAAAAACAAAATTTTAGAGCAGACTAAAAACATTTTCAAATGTCTCATTCCTTTAACCTTGCTTCAGCAACAACTCGTCCTTATTTTTCAGAAAGCTCTCAAGCATTTATTTGTTTCTTATTTTAAAAAAATCTTAAGATAAATACAAAGATACTAAGAACAACAAAAACACTTATCTTTTTTTTTTGTAACATCCTTTTCAGAGAGCTCTCTATTTGTATATCCATAGATGTACAGACAGCATGACAGCATGCATGTTATTGGTGCTGTTAGGTGCCATCAAGTTGGTTCCAACTCATAGTGACCATATGTACAACAGAACGGAACTCCTGGGCTCGTGCCATCCTACAATTATTGCTATGTTTGACGCCATTGTTTTACTCACTATGTTAACCTATTTTGTTGAGGGTCTTCCTCTATCTCGCTAATTCTCTACTTTACCAAGCAGGATGGCTTCTCCAGGAACTGGTTCCACCTGATAACCTGTCCAAAAAACATGAGACAAAGTCTTGCCATTCTTGCTTCTATGAAGCATTCTGGCTGTATTTCTTCCAAGATACTTATTTGTTCTTCTGCAGTCAATGGTATAGTCAATATTCTTTGCCAATATCATAATTCAAAGACATCAATTCTTCTTTGGTCTCCCTTATTCATTGTCCAGCTTTTGCATACATTTGAGGTGACTGAAAATACTATGGCTTGGGTCAGGCACATCATAGTCCTCTAAATGATATCTTTGCTTTTTAACATTTCAAAGAAGTGTTTTGCAGCAGATTATAACAGTACATAAATCTGACCATAGTGTTTATATAACTTACTTTAATTAATCCAAGAATATTAAGAAGCCTTTTCTATGGCAATAGGTTTTTATCTACCGTATGATTTTTAATGGCAGCACATTAGCCAATTGTATCCTCCCAGGAAATTTTATTTAGCTGTCCTCATTATTAGACATTTGGTTGTTTCTGTATTTTTCCCATTATGAACAATGCTGTACTGAGCATCATTGCACAAATACCTCTTCCCGTTTTAGTGATTAGTTCTTAGATAAAATTCCCAGACTATGGCTTTTTCTGTCAAGGGCATACAGTAACTTTCCTTTTACATACTCCCAGTCTGCCCTTCAGAAAGAATGAACCAATTTACATTTCTACTAATGGTGCAGGAGGGTGCCCTTTTCCTCACACTTTTGCCAACACCGTTTTTATCAATATTTAAAAACCTTGGACAATCTGATAGAGTCACTTATTTTAGATTGTAGACAGTTGTTAGCATTTTCAAAAAGGTTCCTTTCACAGCAATATAGCCATCCTGATTAGCACTCTTTTGTCTATTTATATCACGTAACAGCATTTCTCTGAATGAACAGACTTCATCATCATTTCCTTCTTGGGGCACTTAATGAAAATCTGTGGGTGGATTCAATTTCATTTCACATGTAAAAATCTCCTGAAGACAGGTTTCAAAAGGAGACTCTACAGCACGGCCAGGCTGACAAACACATCAATTTGGCCATAAGGACTTTATTGCCTGAGTCTAGTTCAGAGTGATTAATCTTGAGGGAATATTTTTTGTTTGATTTATTCATAATTTTTTTGTGAAGAAAGCAAAAACTCTATCCCCAAAGGAAAATGTATTAAAATAATAAAAATAAATCTCAAACTAGGTCAATTCAATATTCAATATAAATAAACAACAACAACAACAAAAACCAAACACTGTGACTGGTGGGTTTGAAGCCTTAACCTGGTTAGCAGCCAAAAGCCTTATCCACCACACCACTTACTGCTGTTGAAGTCAGATCGGACTCAGAGAAACCTCTCCTTCGGTTTCTGAGGTAGTTGTTGTTGTTATAGGCCATTGAGTCGGACTGACTAATAGTGACCCCATCCTTGGGTTTCCGAGGCAGTATCACTACGGAAGTAGATTGCCCAACCTTCCTTCCGAGGAATGGCTGGTGGATTTGAACTGCCACTCATCTGATTTGCGGTCAAGTGCCTTAGGCACTATGCTACCAGAGCAAAGCTTTTCTTCAGGGGGGTAAAAAGAAAGCAAGTTAATAGGGAAAAGAAGACTAGGGAAATATTTAAATTGCTTAAGAGGACAATCTATGTTAAAGGATTCTAAAAGTTCATGAAACCTTTCATATGTTAATTGAGCACTTTATCGGGGTAGCAAACCATGTTTTCTGAAGACTGTTATTAGATACCATTTTTAGCCTAGTTTATTTACTGTTGTTGTTGTTATGTGCCATCGAGTCGGACCCGACTCATACTAGAAAGGTTAAAAAAAAAGGCTTATATCTATTTTATAAAATATATTTTTTATTAATTCTGATTGGCTTTTTCTCCTGTTAGCACACAGGAATGAAATTTTATCATATTACTATGGTTTACGTGGAGAACGATCACAGCAGTGAAATACATCCTGGCTTACTTCCCTAGTGATACTGCCTTGGAAACCCAAGGAGGGGCTGCTATTAGTTGTGATGGACTTGACGGTAGTGAGTTTGCTTTTTTGTTTTTAACTAACAGTAGTTGAATTCACATGAATTCCTCAACATGGCTTTTATTCAGCTTAGGATGGTTAGACACAATCTACTGACTTTTACCTACTTCTCCAAGAAAACAAAACAAAAAACAAACTCACTGCGACCCCTCCTTGGGTTTCCAAGGTGGTATCTCTATGGAAGTAGAGGGCCCAATCTTCCTTCCAAGGAGTGGCTAGCAGTCAGATGCCTTAGGCACTATGCTACCAGAGCTCCCAAGAAATGCACTTCAATTTATTTTAACTGGGAGGTTAAAATACCTACAAAACTATAATAAAAATGAAATGAAAGGAAGAACTGAAATGTTTTCTTATTTCCCCCCCAGGATTAATTTTGTTTTATTTTGTTATAAAATTTGTCTTTATTCCTGAGAATTTCAAAGAATACCTCATATTTCACTTTTGTATACTATTGAGTGTATCTGTAGCTATTTTGAACAAGCTGGCATATAGGTAAATAATTTTTATTCAAGTATTGAGAAATTTATAAACAAGCTTTATAGTGAATTCTATTGAAATTATACATTTTTGCTCCTGGGGTTCTAAAATTTGCTTACATGTAAGTATTCAGGAAATGTGTTCAAGGTGAATGACAAATAGTCAGTAACTTCTGTGGGTTGTAGAGGTGTCACAAGAGATGAATTGTACTGAAGATCTGTGATTTTTACCACTAGGACATAAATGGTCTGAAGGCTTTGTTGCCAGCAAAGTAATGGTTCCCAGCTTCCCCTACAAGATGGAAGATTCATATTTACAAATAGCTATGAGCGCAATCTCAGAGATCCTTCCGAATTTAGGACATCTTATAAGAATATCAATATTACTACCTCTAAAATTATAATATTAATGGGACTCCTATATCTTTAGGAGCTCTGGTGGCATAATGCCTAAGCATTTGACTGCTAACCAGAAGCCTGGCAGTTCAAACCCACCAGCCACTCCTCGGAAGAAAGATTGGGCAATCTACTTCCGTAGAGATACTGCCTTGAAACTCAAGCCGCTATGAGTTGAAATCAACTCTATGGCAGTGAGGTTTTTTTTTTTTTTTTTTTAAATGTTTTACAATTAACATTATAAGCAACAAAACTCATGAAATTATTTCTATTTTACAGTTGAGGAAACTACATTCATAGACATTGATGAACATACCCAAGTAAAACACAGTAAAGGGAAAAACTGAGTTGCCAAGAGTTTTGTCCAAGACCCACATCACTTCTACTGTTCTTAGTAGCCTCCCCATTATATAGGATTTAGGTTCTAGAGCAGTAATACTTGTAATACCTTTGAGTGTTAAAAGCATATTTTCATATGTACACCTTGTTTGTTCATCAGACTTCAGACTTCTGGAGTTGTCTGAGAAGATATTTGTGACTCTGACCATAATTTCTTCAAGTAAAGAAATCCAAAAGATAAATTCAGCAGTACTCAGCTAACAGAAAAAAACAAGGAGTGGTTTAGGTGGGATACTTACCTTCTCACAAATGTCCAGGCACCTTCCCATGCCAATGTCCCCCCACCCCCACAAAAAAACTACATACACACAAAGTAAAAACAAAATTCTTGCTACGTGCTTGTTGATTTAATACAAGTTTCTTTCCCTGCCCTTTTTCCAACCAGATTTTCGCCTCTGAGAAATTTTATACTTTTTATTGTGCCCTAAGGTACCATAGTAACGATAACTCCTGAGATGACCTAAAATCAAACACAATTTATTCAGTGTGGATGTTCTTGTTTTGCTCCACCTGTCAGGAAAAAAAAAAAAAAAAAATCACTCTCATTGAGCTGCTTTCGGCTCATAGTGACCCTATGCAACAGAATAGAACTGCCCATAGGTTTTCCAGGGAGCTCTGGTAGCATAGTGCCTAAGACACTTGACTGCTAACCAGAAGGCTGGCGGTTCAAACCCACCAACCACTCCTCAGAAGGAAGATGGGGCAATCTACTTCCAAGTAGTGATACTGCCTCGGAAACCCAAGGAGGAGTCGCTATGAGTTGGGTCCGACTCGAGGGTAAGTAACAACAACAACAACATAGGGTTTCCAAGACTGTAAATCTATAGGGAAGCAGACTGCCTCATCTTTCTCTTGTGGAACAGCTGGTGGGTTTCAACCACTGACCTTTTGGTTAGCAGCCCAGTGTTTTAACCACTACCCAAGGTTTACTCACTGTCATGGAGTTGACACTGACTCACAGCGACCCCTCTTTGGGTTTCCAAGGCAGTCTCTCTATGGAAGTAGATTGCCCAATCTTTCTTTTGAGGAGTGGCTGGTGGGATTGAACCGCCAGCCTTCTGGTTAGCAGTCAGGCACTACACCACCACAGCTCCCGCCCTAAGTTTAGGTGGCCTCTAAATCCAAGATTAGAGTATTCATGCTGTTAGGACTACTGTATACAGTTTCAGTATGTAGTCTAGGAAGTGCACTACCTAAGTGTTCAGAGAGCTGTTGCTTTGTTCGATATTTCTTTGTTGGAGAAATCTTGGCTTCCCTATCCATGGCAGCCTGCTACCCAGCCCTCCCCGAGGGCCTGCATTTCATTGTCTTTTAAACTTAATTTTAATTTTTAAAAACAGAACTTCAAACACACAGCCTATAAAGAACACAACAAAACACATTTTAGGAAGATGAATAGGCATCATTAAGTAACTAAAGTTAATATAGGAAATAAATGTAGTTACAGCTACAAGGAATTGAGCTTCATTAAACTGAATAAATACTGTAGCCAGATTTTCTTGAAATACTCCAGCTTATAACCTAAGGGGAAGGTTATTTTCTCTGTATTTGCTAAATTACTTTAGCCAGTAAACACTGATACTAGTGCTCTTATTTCTGGAGCTTTTCTTCTCTTGATCCTTCCTTTTTTGGGAAGGAGAACCATTAAAGTCAGTACAGGATTTTATAAGGTTGCATTTAAGTTAGCATATTATTAGTTAAGAATAGCTTCTTATGTCTGTAATTTCACAGAGTGCTTATAATCATGATAGTGATCAGAAAAATTGGTCCATTAATAAGATTGCATTTAGGACTAGTTCAATAAATTTGGATAGTCATACACACTCACACATGCGCATGTGTGCACGCACACACACGCACACACACAGTAGGCATAGTTTGGGATCTCAAAATTTTAAGGTTAGAATCACCTTGTAAAAATGTATGTAGTCCAGACATGCAGTCAATGCTTGATTTCTCCACTACTCTTGTCAAGACATTCCCAGCTTGTGATTGAACAATACCAAAGGTGGACACCTCACTACTTTCCAAGAAACTGAATACCATTCTTGGACAGCTGTATCTGGATGAATTTGCCTCTCTATCACTTTCAACCAATTTTCCTACTTCTACTTCTTTGTTGCATAGAAAATAAATCAAATAGGATATCATTTTATTTTATAGTGCTTGTTCTAACAGCAGAAAGGGGATTTTTTTTTTTTTTTTTTTAATCAGAATAGTTGCAGTAGTTAGGCTAGTATGCAGTTTAAGCAGCAATGGCCATTTTGCATTTAGAAACCTTGTTAGTCTTGAAAGTTAGCTTTTTGTTGGGAGGTTGAGGCTGTGTGGAGCCTTGATTCTAGAATATTTGCAAAAGCTGTGGGCTATTATAATTTGAATTATATTCAAATAAATGCTTTCCAGGAAGATTTCAGTAAATCTAATAATACTCATCCTTAGAACAAAAATGATTTGAGGAATAACAATTAGTTTCTATGTGATTTTGCTCATAAATATTACCTAAAGAAAATTACCTTGTTGAAAGGATATATTTTCTGTGCAGAAATTAAAAAAATACTGAAAAATCCTTTAATGAATACACCAAGAGTAACATTGCTATTAACAGTAGACACCAGTATGAAAATTCACACATTATCAATTTTTAAAAGGCTAACATGCCTTGTCCTTAACTTTTTCATTCAGCTATTCTTTTTTTTTTTTCCTAAATATTATTTATTTGGTGGTTGTTTTTGAGAACATACACAGCAAAACATACACCAACTCAAAACTTTGTCCCTGTACAATTCAGTGACAGTGATTACCTTCTTTGAGTTGAACAGCCATTCTCAACTTCCTTTTCTGAGCTATTCTGCTAAACTCACTGCCCTTTTAGGTTCCTACCTAATCTTTCAAATTGCTATTGTCAATTTGATCCCATGTAGATCTTAAAATAGCATATTGCTCAAGGCAGACTTTCTTTTAATAGTTAAGCTATACTATTGTTTTGTTTTAAGAAGACTTCAGGGAATATTTTTGGTGAAGTTTAAAGATTATCTCAGGGCAATAGTTTCAAGGGTTCATTTACCCTCCATGACTCTAGAAGGCCTAGAATCCATGAGAATTTGAAATTCTGTTTTGGATTCTCCCCTACTCCCTTTTGATCAGAATTCTTCTATAGAATCTTGAACAAAATGTTCAGGAATGGTAGTGAGGCACCATCCAGTGTTCTCATCTCATGGCAAAGGAGGCAGTTGCTCACATAGACAATTAGCCACACATTCCATCTCCTCCTATTTCTGACTTTCCTTCTTCCTCTGTTTCTCCAGGTGAATGGAGACCAATGTTGTGCATTGGAGGGCTAACTGTAAGCTTTTAAGACCCCAGGCACTATGCAACAGACTAAGAGGTAGAACAGAAGCACATAAACTGGCGATTTTTTTTTTGTTTTGTTTTTTGTTTTGCCATGTTCCCTCCCCTCCCATCCCACCACTGGCAACCAACAAAGAAAGTTTCCCTCTAAATATAAACCTTTCCATGACCTTTCACAACAATGAACTAATACTATATTTGTCCTTCTGTGATTGACTTATTTCACTCAGCATAATGTCTTCCAAGTTCATCCATATTATGCAGTGTTTTGCAGACTCTACATTATTCTTTAGTGATGCATAGCATTCCAGTATATGTATGTACCCTAGTTTGGTCATCCACTCTTCTGCTGATGGGCATGTAGGTTGTTTCCATCTTTTTGCAATTGTAAATAGTGCTGCGATGAACATGAGCATGCATATATCTGTTCCTATCCTGGCTCTCACCTCTCTAGGATATATATCTAATAATGGGATTGCTGGGTCAAATGGTATCTCCAATTCCAACTTTCTAAGGAATTGCCATATTGCTTTCCATAGTGGTTGTGTCACTTCACAGTCACACATGCAGTGTATGAGAGTCCCAATCTCTCCACATCCCCACCAGCATTTATTTTCTGTCTCATTTAACCTTGCCATCAGTGATGGGATGAGACGGTATATCTCATTGTTGTTTTAATTTGTATCTCTCTGATGGCCAACGGTTGTGAGTATCTTTTCCTGTATTAGCTGACCACCTGAATATCCTCCTTGGTGAAGTGTCTATTCATGCCTTCTGCCCATTTTTCAATTGGATTGTTCATTCCTTTGGTGTTGAGGTGTTGGGAGTTTTCCATTAATCTTAGACATAAGTCCCTTGCCAGATATGTAATTATCAGCAAATATGAATTTGTTGCTGTCATTTTTGTCATGTGCTTTTTCATTCTGTTGATTTGTTCCACATAATTTTCTATGCTGGGCTCATTTTGTTCATGAATCATATTATCACTTCCTTCATTGCTATTGTTTTAGTATCTGCTGAATATTTATGATGGTACTCTTTTTTTATTTTGATGTGAAGGTTTATCATTTTTTTTTGAGGTTACCCTGTGATTTATAGTTTTCTTCCCAAGTTTAGAACAGTCCGTTCTATCTCGTAGTTGTCGTGACTTCCCTACCATCTAGAAGTTCTGTAATGACAGATTTTTTTCCCTTTTTTTGGTTTGTAGTTGTTCTCATTTGTCATTTGGTGTCTCTGGTTCCCTGTTTACAATCTTATAGGCTTATTTACTTCAGATACTTCCATAGCTAGATTGGTTTCTGGGTTATATCATCATATGTGTTAATGGTCAGTTGTTGTTGGCTTCTCTGTCCAAAGGGCTCCCTTTCGCATCTCTTGTAATGTTGATCTGGTTTTAACAAATTCCCTTAATTTCTGCTTATCTGGAAATATCCTAATTTCATCATCATATTTGAGGGACAAATTTGCTGGGTACATAATTCTTGGTTGGAAATTTTTCTCTTTCAGTGTTTTATATATACCATCCCACTGTCTTCTCACCTGCGTGGTTTCTGTCAAGAAATCCAAGCTTAGTCTTATTGGTTGCCCCTTGTAGGTAACTTTTCATTTTTCTGTGCTGCTCTCATGATTCTTTCTTTGTCTTTGGTTTTGGTGAGTTTGATGATGATATGTCTTGGTGTTTTTCTTTTGGGGTCTATCCTGTTTGGGGATCGTTGGACTTCCTGAATGGATATATTCTCGTCTTTCATCATACTGGGGAAGTTCTCCTCCAACAAATCTTGGACAATTTTCTCAGTGGTTTCATTTTTTTCTTCCTGTTCTGGAATTCCAATAACACGTAGCTTATTCCTTTTGATGGTATCCCACATGAACCTTAGGCTCTCTTCATCTTGTTTTGATCTTTTTTCTGATTGATCTCTTTCCAAAGAAGTATTCAGGTATTTGTCTTCATTCTTGTTAATTCTGTCTTCCATTGCATCAATTCTAGTCCTTTGCCCTTTCAAATATGTTATCTATTTCTGACAATTTAGTATTAATCTTCTGGATTTCTATCTGTAGATTTAGAACCATTTCTAATTTTTCATTGATTTTGTCATTTTGTTCTTGTATTTTCTTCCAAAATTCTTCTAGGGTTTTGTCTGTGTTTTCCTTGGTCTGTCTCTCAATCCTTTGAAGATACCTAAATATAATTCTTTTGAATTCCTTATCAGGCAGTTCCAATGTTGCATCTTCCTCAGGGATGTGTTTTGGTTCTGTATTCTGGTCCCTTGTTTCTCCTGCTTTATCTTGCTTCTTTGTGTGGACTGTGATGCTCTGTTGTCTCCAAGGCATTGTGACGTTGTTATGTTTATATTTAACTGGTGATTATATGTTGGAGTGACTTGCCCACAATTTTCATTTTCTTTGTTTTGTTTGTATGTTATCTATACAGGCATGGTACTGTGTCGTGCTCCTCTATTCACTAGTTGCCAGCACTTATACACTCACCACCTGTCTCCCTTCCTTTGTCAGCTTCTCATATGTCCTTGCCGACCCTGGTAAACAGAGCCTGTTCTTAGATTCCTGGAATCTGAATGAGAATGCTATCACTTTAAAATCCAAAATGGTTGTCACTTGTAAACATTCAAAATGACTGCGCCCTCGGTCATTTTAAATATCCAAAATGGCCACCACTTGTAAACATTCAAAATGGCTGTGCCCTCGGTCACTTTAAATATCCAAAATGACCACTGCTTGTAAACGTTCAAAATGGCTGTGCCCTTGGTCACTTTAAATATCCAAAATGGCTGCCACATGTAAACAATCAAAATGGCTGCGCCTCCAGGCAGCAGAAAGTCCACAGCTCAGGTTGTCTCCCTTTTTGCTGTTTCCCTTCCTAGTCATAGGCCACCAGAGCAGTTGTCCCTGCAGCCCTTGGTGACTAGAACTGATGTTTAGGTCAATTCTCAGGTCCCAACACCACTTGGAAATATTTGGGCTGTTGGTCTCCTCAGAGTAGCTGACAGTCCACAGCTCCAACCGTCTCTGTCCTCACAGTTTTTGTTCAGGTTTTTCCACTAGTTGGTACCTAATCCACTTCTGTATAGTTCCTTTCAAAGCTCAGGGTTCCAGGATTATCTTCTGTATCTCTGTCAATTGGTTTTTCTTTTATTTGTTGAAGAAGGTCTGTGTCGCTTGTCTGCTTATTCCTCCATTTTACTAGAAGTCGCACATAAACTGTTATTAGGCCAATTA
Source organism: Orycteropus afer afer (assembly GCF_000298275.1). Lineage (NCBI taxonomy): Eukaryota > Metazoa > Chordata > Mammalia > Tubulidentata > Orycteropodidae > Orycteropus > Orycteropus afer. Next base: position 1,847,401 of record NW_006921950.1, read on the forward strand.
ACTGGGATGTCCCAGGTGAAGAACTTCCAAACCAAGAAACCAAATCCCATGAGGGATTTACCCCTTTAGTGCTAGGAAGGAAGGTTGGGCAATCCTACTTCCAAAGTGATACTGCCTCGGAAACCCAAGGAGGGGTCGCTATGAGTCGGGGCCAACTCGACGGCACATAACAACAACAACAGCAACAGTGCTGCTATAGCAGAAATACAGTTTAGGAGGCTAGAAGTCCAAATTCAGAATGCCAGCTCTAGGGAATGGGTAAAGACCCCATGACCTTGGGCTTCAGCTCTGCCTCTTATTCCAGGACCACTGGATCTAGAGGCATCTCCTAACTGAGACAGCTGCTGGCTACTGAGGCTGATGAACCCAAGATCGACTGGTAAAATATCATAATCACCAAATCAGCAGGCAATACAGAAGACCACTGGTTATCCCAATATGCTAAAAACCTCAAGACCTTTCTCAAAGCTTCTCCTTATATCTTGGAAGCAGGCCACACTCCAAAGACAACTATTTAGCTGTTCACAGCGGATTCTATCATGTAAGTGATTACAATCTCATCATGGGGAATAACTACATCCAGTTGCCCAGCCACTCAAAAACACTGCTCAGCCAAGTTGACATACAGCCTTAACTACTACAAGGTGTTTGGTTGTAAATGAACAGCTCCATCAGCCACTTTTATTTTTTGTTGCTAGATTATTATAAATACATTTATCACACAACTTTTGTCAATTCAATTTTTTACAAGTGTGTAATTTATTGACAGCAATTACAATAATCAGTTGTACAACCACATCCTTAATCAATGCAATTTTTCTGTCACTGTTAACCTCCCTTTTCCCCTTTTCTCCTGACCCTGGTAACCACTAATAATACACTTTAGTCTCTATACTTTTGCCTTTACTTGTTATATTTATGTAAGTGAAGTCATACAATATCTGTCCTTTTGTAATTGGCTTATTTTGCTCAGCATGTCTTCAAGCTCCACCATACGGTAGCATGTATCAGGACTTCATTTCTCTTACTGGCTGAGTAGTATTCCATTGTATGTATGTACTACATTTTGTTTATCTATTCATCTTTTGATGGACATTTAAGTTGTTTCCACCTTTCAGCTATTGTGAATAGTGTTTTAGTGAACATCGGTGTACAAACCTCTGTTTGAGTCTCTGCTTTCAAGTCTGAGTATATGCTTAGAAGTCGAATTGCTGGAACATATGATAGTTCTAATTTTAGTTTTCTGAAGAACTGCCACAATGTTTTCCATAATGGTTTTACCAATTTTCTTTTCCAACAGCAATGGATAAGGGTTCCAACTTCCCCATATCTTTGTCAACAATTGTTGTTTTCTTTTTTTCTTAGCCATCTACTAAAAAAAAAAAAAAAAAAAACCTCACTGCCATCAAGTTCATTCGACTCATAGAGACCCCTCCTTGGGTTTCTGAGTCAGGTATCACTATGGAAGTAGATTGCCAATCTTCCTTTTGAGGAGTGACTGGTAGGTTTGAACCACCAGCCTTCTGGTTATCAGTCAAATGCCACCATTGTCATTTTGATTGGCATCTCTCTGATGGCTAATGACTGGGGATATTTTATTTGTCTGGTGACCATTTGAATGTCTTCTTTGGTGAAACATCTATTCAACTCCTTTGCCCTTTTTATAATGGGGTTATTTGTCTTTCTGTTGTTAAGTAGCCAAAGTTTTATGTATATATTTAATTATTAAATTCTGATTGGATATATGTTTTCTGAAGACATTCTTCCAGTAGGTAGCTAGTCTTGTCACTTTTTTGGCAAAGTTATTTTATGAACAAAATTTTTAATTTTGATGAGGTCTCATTTATTTAGTTTTTCTTTTGCTGTTTGTGCTTTTGTTATTTTATGAGATAATCTATTGTTTAAAGCTACGCTTGACAGCATTGTCCCCGCATTTTCTTCAAAGAAATTTAAGGTTGTAGTTTGCACATTTAGGTCCTTACTCCATTTTATATTTACTTTTGTGAAATGATGTGAAGCATGGATCCTGTTTCATTTTTCTGTATGTGGAAATCCAATTTTCCCAACACTATTTATCGAAGAGATTCTTTCCCTATCCAATGGACTTAGAATCCTTATTAAAAATCATTTGACCATAGATAAATGGGTTTATTCTGAATTCTCAATTCCATTCCATTGATCTATGGGTCTGTTGTTAAACCAGTACCAGACTTTTTTGATTACTGTGGCTGTATAATATGTTTTTAAAAAGTGTGAGCCTTCCTACTTTGTTCTTCTCTTGCAGCATTTCTTTAGCTATCTGGGGCCTATTGCCATTCCATGTAAAATTGAGGATTGGTTTTTCTATATCTGTAAAGAAGGCTGTTGGAATTTTGATAGGGATTGTGTTGAATCTGTAGATTGCTTTGTGTAGTGTTGACATCTTAACAATATTAAGTCTTCTGTTCCATGAACATGGAACATATTTCCATTTATTCAAGCCTTTTTTAAACCTCTTCAGCAGTATTTTATAGTTTTCATTGTGTAACCTTCACATCCCTAGTTAGATTTATTTCTAGATATTTTATTGTCTTATATGCTATTGTTAATGAAATTACTTCTCTGTTGTTTTCCCTTTCAGATTTCTCATTGCTGGTGTATAGATACCCAAGTGATTTTTGTTTGGTGACCTTGAACCCAGAAATTTTGCTAAATTCCTCTGTTAGTTCTAGCAGTTTTCTTGTGGACTATTTGGGATTTTCTATATATAAGATTACACCATCTATGAATAGAGATAATTTTACACCTTCTTTTGCAATCTGGATACCTTTTATTTCTTTTATATTGTCATTTCAATATAATATGGAATAGAAATTGTGAGAACAGTCACTCTTGTCTTGTTCCCAATTTCAAGGGGACATCTCTCAGTCTTTCTCTATGTATAATGTTGGCTGTTAGCTTTTCATGTATGCCCTGAATCATACTGAGCAATTTCCCTTCTATTCCAATATTCTTTAGGGTTTTCATCAAGAAAGAGTTTTGGATTTTATCACAGGCTTTTCTGTATCCATAGAGATGATCATGTGGTTCTTTTCCTTTCTTCTACTGATGTAGTATATTATGTTAATTGATTTTCTAATGTTGAACCATTCCAGCATTCCTGGAATAAAGCCTACTTGGTCATGGTGCATGACTCTTAATATGCTGTTGGATTCTGTTTGCTAATATTTTGCTAATTTCCTTTATTATTCATATTGTGTGCCTTTTAATTATTGCAATTAGCCTATGCAAAGCTCTTTCTTGGAGAGCTCTGGTAGTGTAATGCCTGAGGCACTTGACTACTAACCAGAAGCCTGGTGGTTCCAACCCACCAGACACTCCTCAGAAGGAAGGTTGGGCAATCTACTTCCGTAGTGATGCCACCTCAGAAACCCAAGGAGGGGTTGCTATGAGTTGGGTCCAACTTGATGGCACATAACAATAATAACAACAAGCTCTTTCTTGAGTGGGAGTATGAAGAATATATACAAATAAAAAAAGAAAGATTTCTAATGATGTTATTCTTTAGATCTCTGAGTTGAATACCAATTGCCTAACCCTTGCCGGTCATCTGAGTACCAAGCACCCAATATATAGCTAACGATATACCACTCCATCCACTGTGAGAACCATGTACTCTTTTCTTGTAAAGATTTAGCCCTGGCAACAAACAGAATATTAAGATCCAAATGTCAAGAGCTGTGTTTTATCTCTTCATGCCCTCCTATTTCCTTTATGAAAGTGTTGCAAACTGCAATACTTAGGACTGGGAACATTATCCAGTGTTGTTTCACAATCAGCTATTTCAGAATGAAATGCATTAGATCTTCAGTACAATCACGAAACACTAGAATCAAAGCAAGATTCATTCAAACAGGCTTTGCCTCCAGTGTTTTTTTCAGAGGCAGATGTTGAAGCACATGTCTGAAGTAACACTTAACTGTATCACCAGCTTCAAGATTTCAAGACCTTTTTTTTTGCTTCATGTTATGTTATTACTAATAAACACTATCATCTATGTTAGTACATTTGTCATATTCAAACATCTTTGACAAACTTTCTAAATTATATAATTGTGCACCTTAAAATGTTGTATTTATACTCAGTTGTAATAGTACAATTGCAATTAGTGCTTTTGAGACAAATTTGTTTTACCACTGTTCCCCTATCTCCTATTTTTGAGGGAAAAGAATATGAGGACTAATCAATCTGATTTGTTCCAAAACCTGATCAAATTCTCTACTCAACTTTTCCTTTTGCTTCAGGGTCACCTTTGGGATAATATATGGAAGTAGATATCTCACAATTGAGAAGGTAAAGGGCAGGGATGATTTTTCTTATGAATTCCAATGTAATTTTAAGTCCAATACATGTCTATAACACTCAACTGTATGTAAACAATAATATTCAAACTCCAAATTTTTTTGATCTCCAGATAGTTAGGTTTAATAGATTTGACAGATAAAGAAAAGAAAAAGGATCAGCAAAGGGTTAAAAAGCATTTTTCTTATGCAGAGACTTTTGAATTCAATTTTTGAACTATGGTAGAGTGGACTGTGGAAAGACATTCAGTAGAAGGCTTGAAGCTTAGAGCAGAACATTGACTCTGCTGGGCATGATGAGAAATTGGAGGGTGTGAAAGAGTCTTTATAAATCAGAGAAATCAATGAAAATGAAAGCCAAAAATTATGACATTTGAATAATGCTATTCAATTGGAGAACAGCTACCAAATGATTTTCATGAAGGTACGAATATCAATAAATCTATAGCTGATGAAAATTAAGTTTACTTGACTTGTTCCTTTGTAACAACCAGTTACAATATAGTGAATGTAGATTGTCAATGATTATATTGAATTCCAGAAAACTCTTATTTCATACCAATTAACTTCACTGAACTTCCTTCTTTGGTGAGATTTGCAAAATTCCCTCCTTCAAGCTCCATACCCTCAACAATATAGACAAAATGTCAAAAATTATGAATTATTACAGTGTAAGAAGGCATTTCTCTTTGTTTCCAAGGAAAGCAGTTATATTTTCACATAAAAACCATGCATGCATAAATCAAATCTGAGTGAAAGTTTTAGTTTTGACTTATTTTGGTGGTTTGGGGCCAATTTTATTTTTGTTCCAAATTGTTTCTGAACTTCCAATTATCCCACAAGATTCTTCAGAAAGTTGTCTTTGGCTATATGTGTATATGTGGTTATTTTCATAAACTAGTTTATATGCTAAACAAATTGTGTGCCTATATGGAGAGAAAGCTTCTATTATAGATAAGTACTACAAGCGCTTAATCAATCAATCTCTACTTTGTAGATTAGGAGATCTGGTGGTGTAGTGCCTAAGGCATTTGACTGCTTCATTCCTACTGTAAAACATACTGACTAATGGCTTCTCCGGTGTGCCCAAATAACTTCTCCTCTCACCATATGAATTTTTTTTAATGTTATTTGTTTGTTGTGTTGTTGAGAATATACACAGCAAAACATACACCAATTCAACAGTTTCTACATGTACAATTTAGTGACATTGATTATATTCTTCAAGTTGTGCAGGCATTCTCATCTTTCTTTTCTGAGTTGTTTTTCTCTCATTAACATAAACTGCTGCTCCCTAAGGTTTTTATCTAATCTTTCAAGTTGTTATTATTAATTTCATCTCATACAGACAGTTCTTATAGAGCACAATGCTCAAGGTAGACATTTATTTAAAAGTGTGATTTGGGTAAAAGTTTACAGATCAAATTCATTTTCCATTCAACAATTCATACACATTTTGTTTTGTGACACTGATTGCAATCCCCACAATGGAACAGCTTTCTTCCCACTTCCTCCCTGTGGTTACCTTTCCCCTATGTCCTTCTTTCCTATGCATTCCTGTCCTCTGAGCTTTCTCACTGCACAAATTCTGCCCTTCTGATCATCCATGGTTAATTGTTCTAAGGAGACTACCTATCTGATTTAATTGTTTACCTATAGTGGTCCTGTCTATTTGGCTGGAAGTTAAACCATGGGTGTGAGTTCAATTCTAGACCTGAAGGGTGACTAGGGGCCATAGTCTCAGGGGTTTCACCAATCTCTATTAGACCAGTAAGTGTGGTCTTTTTTATAATTTCGAGTTTTGTTCTGCATTTTCATTCCATTCTATCCAGGATCTCCAATTTTAATCCCTTTCTCAGTGGTTGGCAGTGGTAGCTGGGCACCATCTAGTTCTTCTGGTCTCAGGGTCATGTAGGCTGAGGTTCCCATGGTTCTCTAGTCCCTTGGACTAATTGTCTCCATGTGTGTTTGATTTTCTTCACTCTTCTTTGTTCTGGAGGAGGACAGACCAATTGTTGCATCTTAGATGGTTGCTCATAAGCTTTTAAGACTCAGTAGCTACTCACCAAAGTAGGATGTTGAATAGTTTTTGTGTAATATATTATGCCAATTGAGATGATGTCCCCTGCAACCATGGTTCCAAGCCTGTGAGTCCAGCAATTCACTCCCTCAAGCCGTTTGGCTGTGGCTAAGAACTTATCATGACTTTGCCCCCTGTTGGTTCTATTTTATATTTGGACATTTTATAGTACATACAAATAAGTATGTAGATATATTGTCTGCCAAACCTATATATGGTCATGGGTACATTCCCTTTTACCTACCTACACGTGATCATTTTGCCTGTCTACCTATGTATCCACCCATAGATTAATGTCCCTTACTATTGATAATGGAGTATTGCATATGTAATGGCATTTACCGTTGTTGTCTGTACCTATTGTGCACCTCTCTGTAACTTCCTTTTCCTTGGTGCTATTGTACTAGTCACTTGCTTCTGGTTTACGGCCTTTTCCTTCAACTAAATCAATGTGTCTCTTAATTAGCTGTAAATTTTCCTTCTCATCCCCTATCATCCCTGGTAACCAACAAAGAAAGTTTCCTTCCATATGTGAATCATTCAATGACATTTTACAATAATGGACTCATGCAATATTTGTCTTTCTGTGAATGACTTATTTCACTCAGCATAACATCCTCCAACTTAATCCACGTTATGAGGTATTTCGTGGATTCTTCACCATTCTTTAATGCTAAAGAGTATCTCATTGTTTAACCATTTATCTGTTAATGGGTACTTAGGTTGTTTCCATCTTTTTGCTATTTTGAATAGTGGTATGAATGAATGAATATGCATGTGTATATATCTATCTATGTCCTGAACCTCACCTCTTTAGGATATATTCCTAGCAATGGAATTTCTGGATCAAATGGTATTTCTATTTTCAACTTTTTAAGGAAGTGCCATATCATTTTCCACAGTGCTTGTATCATTTTACAGTCCTAGCAGCAGTGTGTAAGAGTTCTAGTCTCTCTACGCTGTCATCAGTGTTTGTTGTTTTCTGTCTTGTTGTATATTATTGCTGGGGTGAGATGATATCTCATTGTTGTTTTAATTTGCATCTCTCTAATGACTAATGATCATGAGCATTTCTTTATGAGTTTGTTGGCTGCCTGAATATCTTCTTTGATGAAGTGTCTGTTCATGTCCTTTGCTCATTTTTGAATTGCATTGTCTGTCTTTTTGATGTTGAGTTTTGATATTTCCTGTAAATTTTAGAGATAAGTCCCTTGTCAGATATGTCATTGCCTAATGTTTTCCCCAATTTGTAAGTTCTCTTTTCACTCTTTGAGAAGTGTTTTGATGCACATAAGAATTTAATTTTTTGAAGGTCCTAGTCATTTAGTTTGTCTTCTGCTGTTTGTGAATTTTTGTGTATATTTGAGAATCTATTTATGCCATAAATTAGGGACCTTAAGTTGCATCTACTTTTTCTTTGATGAACTTTATAGTTTTAGGTTTTACATTTAAGTCTTTGGTCCATTTTTAGTTCATTTTTTAGTGTGGTGTGAGGTGTGAATCTTGTTTCATTTTCCTGCAAATGGATATCCAGCTTTACTAGCAGAATTTGTTAAAGAGATTGTATCTTCCGCCATTTAATGGGTTTAGGCTCTTTGTCAAAGATCAGCAATCCATAGGTAGATGGATTGATTTCTGGGTTTTCAATTCTGTTCCACTGCTCTATGTGTTTGTTGTTATACCAATACCAGACAATTTTGACTACTTTGGCTGTATAGTAGATTTTAAGATCAAAGAATGTAAGACTTCTTATTTTGTTCTTCTTCTTCAGTAGAGCTTTTCTTATCCAAGATCTCTTTCCCTTCCATGTAAAATTAGTGATTGGTTTTTCCATGTCCTTAAAGAATGCTGATGGAATCTGGATCAAGATTGTACTAAATCTATAGATTGTATTGGGTAGTTTGACTTTTTTACAATGTTTAGTCTTCCTATCCATGTTCATGATATGTTCTTTCATTTATGTAGATCTCTTATAGTTTCTTGAAGTAGTGTTTTGTAGTTTTTTTAATATAGGGTCCTTTGTGTCCCTGGTAAAATTTATTCCTAAGTATTGCAAATGATATTGCTTTTCTTATTTCCTTTCCAACAATCTCTTTGTTGGTGTAGAGGAATCCAACTGATTTTTGTATGTCGATCTTTTATCCTGCCACTATGCTGAATCTGTCAATAGTTGCAGTAGTTTTCTTATTGAGACTCTGGGATTTTCTAGGTGTTGGATCATATCATATGCAAATAGGGATAATTTTACTTCTTTCTTACCAATTTGGATGTTTTTTATTTCCCTTTCTTGCCTTATTGCCCTGGTGGGACTTCAAATACAATGATGAATAGAAGTGGTGATAGAGGGCATCCTTGTCTGGTTCCTGTTCACAAGGGGAATGCTTTCAGTTTGTCTCTGTTGAGAATAATGTTGGGTTTTGGCTTTGCAGTATATACATTTAATTATGTTGAGGACTTTCCCTTCTTATATTGCTGAGAGTTTTTTTTTTTTTTTTTTTTTTAATCAGGAATTGATGTTGGATTTATTAATTAAGGCAGACATTCTTTGCTATTTAAGCTAGACTATTGTTTGGTATTAAAAAGATTTCAGGGGATATTTTTGGTTAAACAGTTAAAAATGATCTCAGGGCAATAGTTTCAGGGGTTCATCCATCCTCCATGGCTCTGGAAATTCAGAAGTCAATGAGAATTTAACATTCTGTTCTCATTTTCTCCCTTTTGATCATGATTCTCCTGTGGAACCTTTGACCAGAATGTTCAGTAATGGTAGCCAGGCACCATCCATCCCACCATATGAATTTTAAGCTTAGCAAGAGTCAATTATGTTTGTTCACAAAGCCATTTATGTCTGCTTTAAATTGGTATTTGTAATTATGTAGTTTAAATATGTAGATGAATTAAATATGAATGTGAAACAAAGAATTGATGTTTCTCAAAAACTAAGTGCAGTGTAGTAAATTACTTAGTGTGGCTTTTCTACCCATAAGTCTTTGTAAACTCTAAGGTGGGAATTGCTATTAGCTACGGAGGAGATCCTGATTTTAAAGTCGCCCACCTGGGTTATTTCTGTTGGGCGTGGCACAATACAATGTTCTGGGAAGTTC
>NW_006921950.1:1859414-1862260 GCF_000298275.1 Orycteropus afer afer
CTTGTAGGGTTAGAGGAGGTCAGAACATGTGGCCTCCTTGTCGTTTTTGCACTAAGTTAAATGTGTAGAAGACTTGATAAAGGTGAGTTGCTTAGAAAATGCTACTGAATCAGTTGTGAGCAGGACATCTGTAAAATGTAAAAATATATGTTACAAAGATTCTTAACTCGCATTGCTTTGCCTTCACCAACTTTTTTAAATCTTGGCTCCGAATTAAAGAAATAGAAATAGAAACTGGAAATTCTGGTTGATATATTTTGGGTATTCTTTGTGCAAGAAAGATCACTTAGAACTCTCATATTCAAAGAAAAAGCTTTGACATTTTACAAAAAGATTAGCAAAGGAATATGCATTTATATATTCCAAGTGAAAATTAAATGTCTGAGGTCTTTTTTTTTAAATGATTCTTTGCTAAAACAAGGAATTTAAAAATGACTTTTCCATGAATTGACCAGTTCTGATCATATGTTGAATAAGAATGCCTATACTCTGAGTGTGTGCTTCTTCTCTTTATCAATTCTTCTTCTTTTTTTTTAATTTTTGTATTTAATATTCCCATTTGGTCCTTTTCATAATTTTTTTTTTGTACCTGCTTCATATTACTAACATGTCCTTTCTCTCTTTAAGTTTACTAACTCCTCTATTTTAGATCTTTGGTTTTTCTATTCTAATAATTCTACTTCACATGGTCTCTGTTGTTCAACTTTGGTCTTTCCTTTATAGTGGTTTTACTCAGTATCTATTTATTTAGTCTGTGAGTTTATGTTTTCCTGGGATCTATCCTGTTTGGTAATGTGTATGGTAAAAAGCTATGAACAAACTTGTTTGTATCCCTTCCAGTGATTTCCAGGAGAGGGGCAGGGACGAGCTCCATGGTGGAAAATGCTCTCAGCCCTACCAAATTTTTGACCACCCATGTCTGTTCACTCCTCTACAAAACTCCTCAGTCAGAGATTTACCATTACTTTCTTAGTATGAGGCACACTGGGAATAGACAGTCCTCTTAGACTATCTTCCAGCAGGGTGTTTAGGCACAACAGATGGAGGAGCAGATGCCTAAGGGCAGGGCAGCTGGTCATTCTGCACTTGCTCTGTCGACTCTTGTACTGCCCTGATGTTATCCCACTCACACCAAAAATAAATGCAAGGGACTCTGGTGATGGGCGGGTAATGCTCATCCCTAAATAATGAGGGGGAAAACAAAGGCAGATGTTTAAAGTTCTACCTCAACCTCTCTTCTCACTTCCACTTCTACCTTGTGTCCAGCCTGTAGGTTCTTCAAGACAATCTCTGGCGTCCCCAGGTGCTTCTTGTAATTCAAGCTCAGCTCCATTCTTTCTTCTCAATTATGTGTTTTATCCAGATTTAATTTGGGAGGAACAAACCAGCAGCTAAAGTTAGTTTTGCATCTTGTTATGATCCAGAGTACACAGTAAATCCCCAGGTTACCACTGCCTGACTTACAGACAACTCATACTTGCCCTTTAATATTATATAAATTTGCCCTCACTTTGAAATGATTGAACCAATTCCTACTGCAACAAATTCTTCATCACAATTTTACTTCACTTGCTGCATATACAGCTTTTAAATCACTGAAAAGGGCCTGAGCCTTTTCTTGCACTGAAAAAACCAAAGAACCAAACTCACTGCTATCAAGTTGAATCTGACTCATAGTGACCCCTCCTTGGGTTTCTGAGGCAGTATCACTACAGAAGTAGATTGCCCAATCTTCCTTCTGAGGAGTGACTAGTGAGTTTGAACCCCTAGCCTTCTGGTTAGCAGTCAAATACCTTTTTTGCACTAAACTCACTCACTGCCATTGGGTCGATTCCAACTCATAGTGATCCCTCCTTGGGTTTCTGACGAGGTATCTCTATGGAAGTAGATTGCCCAGTCTTCCTTCAGACGAGGGGCTGGTGGGTTTGAACCCCCAGCCTTCTGGTTAGCAGTCAAATGTCTTAGGAACTACTCTACCAGAGGTAAGGCTAAACAAGAACCTTATGCACATGTTGTGATTTACTTATAAATACAACTTAAGGATAAACTTAGGAATAAATCTCATTCATAACTTGGGGGAAAATAAAACTCACTGCCATCGGTTGGATCCAACTCATAGAGACCTCTCTTTGGGTTTCTGAGGCTGTATCACTATGGAAATAGATTGCTTAATCTTCCTTCCAAGGACTGGCTGGTGGGTTTGAACCCCCAGCCTTCTAGTTAGCGGTCAAAATGCCATAGGCACTATGCCACCACAACCTATATTCCATTTTGAGGTTAGAGCTGCTGGTTGAAAATGATGAATGGTTTTGAGGGGTTCAGTTCTACCAGGAGGATATGCTGAGTTTACAGTAATTAGAGTCAGATTTCCATCTATTGCAGGAATATTGAACTCAAAGTTCATCTATGAAGCATACTCCAGCAGTGCCCGCACAATGCAAAACTGAAGATATGATGTAGTCCATGGCCTATGCACCCGGGCTCTCTCTGATGTGGCCCTTTCCTGCATTTAAATAGGTAAGAAAATCATACATCTCTGAGTTTTTGAGATTGTCCTATTTTCAAATACTTTGTTCTTTTGTCCCCATCTAAGTACAATTGTGCTTCCCGCCACATGTCCTAGTTATGGTTTGGAAAACATAGTTACTCTACTCAAAGAGATCACATTTCCTGTTCCCTTTCTGCTTCAGACCCAAAAATCTCATATTCTGATAAATCAAACTGCATACTTAGAAAATTGAGTAAAGTCACAAATAGGTAATTTCCTGAAGAAGCTATGCAGATGACCCAAAAACTAGTCTGAAAGCTTCACTAAGGCACAGACCACATTTGTTGTGTTTATCGCT
>NW_006921950.1:1862518-1874029 GCF_000298275.1 Orycteropus afer afer
AACCACCAGCCTTCTGGTTAGCAGTCAAGTGCCTTAGGCACTGTGCTACCAGAGCTCCTATAAAATTTATAGGAGGTATAATTTTGAGCTAAGCAAATTCATTTCTTAGAATTTATCCTAAGAAAATAATGGGACTAGTTTACATAGATTTTCATCTGGGAAGCCCGATGCTTCAAATACAAAAGATGAAAAACAACCAAAATATACATCAATAGTAGAATATTTAAATAAGTGATTTTAAAAGGATTATAGTTCTAAGGTTCATTACCTTGTATGATTTTTTAAATGGATTTTTAATAGATTTCTTTTATCAGAGAAAGGAAATTCCCCTTCTATACTTTGCCAAGAATTTTTTTTTTTATCATCAATACATGTTGAATCTTATTAAATGCTTCTGCAGCTACCAAGATAGTATTTTTTCTTTCATTTGTTAATGTGGCAAATTATACTTATAATTTTCTAATATTAGAGTATTCTTGCATTTCTGAGATAAACTCAGCTTAATCAAAATGTACTCTCTTTTTTTTTTTTTTGCATTGAAGAATTTGGCTTGCTAATATTTTGTTTAAACAAAACAAACTGCCCTCTTAAAATGACTATGTAATTTTGCCTTATGAGTCTATGTTCATAAATGAGATTGACATATACTTTTCATTTTTGCTACTGCTATTGACTAGTTTGTGTTTTAAGAATATTCTAGCCTCATGAAATTATCTGGGGGGCATTTCTTATTTATCTTTTCTCTTGAAAGTTTTGCATAAAAATGAATTATCTAATCCTTAAATGTTAGGTAGAATTTACCTATAAAACAATCTAGCCCTTGTAGTTTTTGGTGAATGGATTTTTAGTTACTGATTCAATGTCTTTAATGATATAAATAAATCTATCTAGGTTTTATTTTTCCTTCAACTACTTTTGTTATTATATATCTGGAAAATTATCCATTTCATCTAAGTTTTCAGATTTATTTGCTTAAATTGTACATGATCTTTTCTTATCTTCTTAATTTCCATAGCACTAGTAGTTGTCTTCCTTTCCTTTGCTAGCATTTTTTTATTTTTGCTCACTTTTTTGTCTTATCAAACTTGTTAGAAGCTTGTCTTGTTTTAAAATCTTTTTCAAAGAAAAAAACTTATGACTTGGATAATCTTCTCTAGAGCTCTGATGGCATAGTGCCTATGGCATTTGACTGCTGATCAGAAGGCTGGCAGTTCAAACCCATGAACCACTCCTCAGAAGGAAGATTGGGCAATCTACTTCCCTAGAAATGCCGCCTCAGAAACCCAAGGAATGGTCACTATGAGTCAAATAGACTCCACAGCAGTGAGTTTGGTTTTAGTGTAATTTTGTTTTACATTTCATTCATCTCTCCTTTTACCTTTATTTATTTATTTTGCTTAGCTCTACAATCTTTGGATTTGTTCTGCTTGCTTTTTTTTTTTTTAATCTGTTAAATGCATACCCTAACTCATTAAATGTAAGTTTTCATGGTTTTAATATAAATATTAAGAGATACAAATGTTTCAATTTCATTTAAATGCTACATTTAAATACTGCATCCACAAGTCTTGATATGCAGTTTTTGTTGTTCTTTTATTCATTTGATAAAATTAATTGTAATTAAACAAACAATAAATAAATGTGCTTTCTTTTTTAAAAAATGAGAATATTACAGATGATAGAGTGCCCTTTGACTCTCCCTTCTGATTCCTGGTCCCTGCTTCTCCCACCCCATGTAGCATACATTTAACTAGATAGATACATAACAAAGAAATACTATTGTTTTGTAAATGTTTTTCAAAAATGGTATTATTTTGAAAATATGCTGAGAAGTGAATCTGCTGGTCATAGGTTTACACATCATTAGTTTTAATAGGTTCTATAAAATTACTTTTGAAAATAAGTATATCATTTTATGTTTTCATGAGCAGTATATTAGAACATCTGTTTCCTTAAAATCTTACTAACACTTCATGTGATTAACTTCTGAAATTTTTTGTCAATCTCATGAATATTTTCTCTTTGTTTTAATTTGTAGTCCCTGATTAATAGTGAGCTTGAGCAATTTCTTGTTTTTAACAACCATTTGGAATTCTTGTTCCATGAATAGCCTATTCATTTCTTTAACCATTTTCTTTAGAATTTTGTGTAACATTATTTCTGTTAAATATTGAGCAGACATTATAGAATGTGCATATCTGTGAGGCATAAAAAGTAAATAATACATCAAATATGCACACATTCCCCTCCCAATTTAAGAGAAAGAACCTGGTCTTTATACTTCAAAATTACCTCTGTGCTCCTTGGTGATCCCATCCCTTCTTTTCTCCTTCACTGGTACTCATTATCCTAAATTGTGTGTATTTGATTGCCTTGTTTTTATTTATAGTTTACTGGATATGTTCGTATCACAAACAATATATAACTGGGTTTTTATGTTCCTTGTTGTTGTTGGTATGTGCTGTCGAGTTGGCTCCGACTCATAGCAACCCTATGTACAACAGAATGAAACATGGCCCCGCCCTGCACCAGCCTCAACCCATTGGCTATACCTGAGCCCAACTTTGTAGCCACTATATCAATCCATTTCGTTGAGGATCTGCCCCCTTTTCACTGACCTTCCACTTTACCCAGTATGATATCCTTCTCTAGGGAATGAATGGTCCCTTCTGATATCATGACCAAAGTAGGTGTGATGAACTCTGCCCATTCTTGCTTCCAAGGAGTATTCTGGTTGCACTTCTTCCAGGACAGATTTGTTCATTCTTCTGGAAGTCCATGGTACCTCCAGTGTTCTTTGCCAACACCACAACTCAAAAGCATCAACTCTTCTTTGATATTTCTTATTCATTGTCCACCTTTCACATGAATATGAGGTGACTGAAAATCACATGGCTTGCATTAGGCAAACCTTAGTCTTCAAAGAGACATCTTTGCTCTTTAGCTCTTTAAAGAGGTCTTTGGTAGCAGATTTGCCCAGTGTAATATGTCATCTGATGTCTTGACTGCTGCTTTCATTGGTGTTGATTGTGGAACCAAGTATTATGAAATCTTTCACAACTTCAGTCTATTCTCCATTTATTGTGATGCTGCTTATTGGTCCAGTTGTAAGGATTTTCATTTTCTTGATATTGAGGTGTAATCCATAATGTGAACTGTATGTAGTCTTTAATCTTCATCAATAAGTGCTTCAAGTCATCTTCACTTTCAGAAAGCAAGGTTGTGTTGTCTGCATATTACAGGTGGTTAATGAGTCTTTCTCCAACTCTGATGATGTGTTTTTCTTTATATAGTGCAGAGTCTCAGATTATTTGACCAGCATACAGATTGAATAAATATAGTGAAAGGATACAACCTTGACACACTCCCTTCTTGATTTTAAACCATTCAGTATCCCCTTGATCTGTTTGAACAACAGCCTCCTGGTCTATGTACAGTTTGCTCATGAGCACAATTAAGTGTTCTGGAATTCCCATTTTTCTCAATGTTATTCATAGTTTGCTATTATCCACACAGCCAAATGCTTTTGCATAGTCAGTAAAACACAAGTAAATATCTTTCTGGTATTCTTTGCTTTCAGCTAAGGTCCATTTGACATCAGCAATGATAGCCCTCATTCCACATCCTCTTCTGAATCCAACTTGTATTTCTGACAATTCCCTGTCAATGCACTGCTATAACTGTTTTTGAATTACCTTCAGCAAAAGTTTACTTGCATGTGATGTTAATGACATTGTTTGATAATTTCCACATTCTGTTGGATCACCTTATGCAATGGGTACAAATATGGATCTCTTCCACTCAGTTGGCCAGGTAGTTGTCTTCCAAATCTCTTGGCATAAATGAGTGTCTCCAGCACAGCATTTGTTTTTTGAAACATCTCAGTGAGTATTCCATCAATTCCTGGAGCCTTGTTTTTCACCAAGTGAAGCTTCATTTCTTCCTTCAATATCCTTGGTTCCTGATCCTATGCCACCTCCTGAAATAGATAACCATCGACCAATTCTTTTTTATACAGTGACTCTATGTATTCCTTCCATCTTCTTTTGATGTTTCCTGCATCATTCAGTATTTTGTCCATAGAATCTTTCAATATTGCAATTTGAGGCTTTAATTTTTTCTTCAGGATAGATCTTGAAACATTCTTTGTGACAATGTATGCCATGCCAGTCCTCTTCAATTTCTCATTCTGTCATAGTAGACCATATGGTTGTCTGATTTAAAATGGCCAAACTAGTCCTTCTCAGTTCACTGAAAAAGTAAAAAACCAAACTCACTGCGGTCAAGTTGATTCTGACTCATAGTGACCCCTTCTTGGGTTTCCAAAGTGGTATCTCTACAGAAGTAGATTGCCCAGTCTTTCTTCTGAGGAGTGGCTGGTGGGTTAGAACCTCCAGTCTTCTGGTTGGCATTCAAATGCCTTAGGCACTACACCACCAGAGCTTCCTTCAGTTCACTAATGCCTAGGATATCAATCTTTATGCATTCCATTTCATTTTTGACAACTTCCAATTTTCCTAGATTCATACTTTGTACATTCCATGTTCCAATTATTAATGAATGTTTGCAGCTATTTCTTCCCATTTTGAGTTCTGCCACATCAGAAAATGGGGGTCTCAAAAGCTTTCCTCCACAGAGTCTCAGAAAGATGGCAAAATAGGCAGAAAAACTACACAGATCCTCTTCAACAAAGAAAAGAGAAATCGATCATCACAGATACAGAAGATAATCCTGGAGCCCTGAGCTTTGAAAGGAAGGATACAGAAGTGGACTAAACAACTAATAGAAGAACCTGCATGAAAATACTGAATAAGGAGACAAACAGAGCTGTGGACTGTCAGCAATTCTGACGGCACAGACAGTTTGGATATTTCCAAGTGTTGTTGTTGTTGTTTTGTGCCATCGAGTTGGGCCTGACTCATAGAGACCCCTCCTTGGGTTTCCAAGGCAGTATCACTATGGAAGTGGATTGCCCAATGTTCTTTCCAAGGAGTGGCTGGTGGGTTTTAACCGCCAGCCTTCTGGTTAGAAGTCAAGTGCCTTAGGCACTAGGATACCAGAGCTCCATCCAAGTGGTATTAAGACCTAAGAATTAACCTAAAAATCAACCCTGCTCACGAAGGGCTGCAAGGAATACTACACTGGTGGCTGAGGACTACAAAGGGACACAGCAAAGAAAGCAACAAACTGAGCTGTGGACTCTTGGTTGTCCAGAGGGAGCAGCCATTTTTAATGTTTACAAGTGGTCCAACCATTTTGGATATTTCTCTCAGATTCCAGGGACCTAAGAATAGGCTACACTTGCCAAAGACAGCACAGACATACTGGAAGCTCAGGACTGGAAAGGTGCGATACTCCCCTTGTTACTCTTATACCACACACCCTCTTGGTGAATGGAGGTACAGCCATCTCTCACTCCCACCCACTTTCTGGGCTGGAAGGAATTCCACCCCAGTCTGTGTGCTCTGACAGAGCCTGGGTGCCCTGCCCCACACTTCCCAGATTTGTTTTTGTTTCTTTTTCTTTTTGATTTTTGTTTCTTTTAAAATTTCTCTTCTTCTTCTTTTTTTCCCCCTTCATCTTCCTTTTAATTTTTATTCTTTCTCCTTTCCATCCCAGATTCTAGTTTTTGGGTTTCTCTCTCTTCCATTTTCCTGGTTCCCATTTTTTTTTTTTTTCTATCTTGTGGTTCTCCTCATCCTTTGTTTTACTTTTCACATTTTTCCCTTCATTATTCTCCTACTCTACCTCTTTTCTCTTATTCTCCCCTACCCAGATATTGTGAATTTTTTTCTCTTTTTCTATTCATATTTCCTTTGTCTTTTTAAAGGATTTCTTTAAATACTTCATCTCATTTGTTTCCTTTCCTCCCCTTTTCCCCCCTTTTCTCTTTTTGGTGATTGTTTCTGTGTGTTCATGTGGTGTGCACTTTTTTGTTCACTTGCTGTTACTTTTTTGGTGGTTTTTCAATTGCTTTTCACTAACTGAGTGGAAGACAGCAACTGGGCCCATAGAACCCAACAATACCCATACCTCCTGCAGCCGCACCTACTGAGTGAAGGCTACCACTTGCTTCTGCACCAACTGGCCAATGATACACAGCAGCCAATGTGAGCTTTGCTGTTGTTGTTATATGCTGTTGGGTCATCTCTGACTCATAGCAACCCCTCCTTGGGTTTCCACAGTGGTATACTACAGAAGTAGATTGCCCAACCTTCCTTCTGAGGAGTAGCTGGTCATCCTTAACTGCTCTTCACAAACAGTTAACAGAGATCTGTGCAGCCACCCTCATACTCTATCATATTTACCAGGAGACAGGTGATGAGTGCATGAGTGCTGCCAACTAGCAAATGGAGGAGCACAGTACCCTGCTTACTTAGATACATACAAAGAAGACAAAAATCTTGGGTGAATCAGTCTACCACACAATCATCAGTTAAATATAAATATAACAACAACACAATGTCTCAGAGACAACAGATCATCACAGTCCACACAAAGAACCAGGATAAAGCAGTAGAAACAAGGGACCAGGTTACAGACCCAGAACACATCCCTGAAACAGAAGCAGCACTGGAACTCCCTGATAAGGAATTCAAAATAATTATATTTAGGTACCTTCAATGGATTGAGAAACAGATCAAGGAAAACACTGACAAAATTAAGGAAAACACAGAGAAGACCCAAGAAAAACTTTGGAAGACAACAGAAAAACAAAATGACAAAATAAATGAAAACATAGAAATGATACAAAATCTACAGATAGAATCCACAGATAGTAATTCAGAAAAGTAATACCAAGTTTTCAGAAATAGATAACACACTGAAAGGTCAAGGGAGTAGAATCAAATCAATGGAAGACAGAATTAGTGGGATTGAAGACAAATACCTCAATACTTTTTTAGAAAGAGATCAATCAGAAAAAAAGATCAAAACAAAATGAAGAAAGCCTAAGATTCATGTAGGGTACCATCAAAAATAATAAGCTATGTGTAACTTGCATTCCAAACAAGAAGAGACAAATAAAACCACAGATAAAATAGTGGAAGATTTGTTGGAAGAAAATATCCCTGATATGATGAAACACAAGAATATATCCACTCAAGAATTCCAATGAACCCCAAACAGGATAGACTTCAAAAGAAAATCACCAAGACTTATCATAATCAAATTCACCAAAACCAAAGAGAAAAAAAGAATCATGAAATCAGCATGGGAAAAAATTACCTACATAGGACAACCAATAAGACTAAGCTCTGGTCTCTCAGTAGAAAACATGCAGGCAAGAAGGCAATGGAATTTTATGTATAAAACCCTGAAAGAGAAAAATTTCCAACAAAAAATTATATACCCACCAAAATTGTCCCTCAATTATGATGGAGAATATAAGGCATTTCCAGATAAGCAGAAATTAAGGGAATTTGTTAAAAAGAGACCAACCTTACAAGAGATGCTAAAAAGAGTCCTTTGGACAGAGAACTGACAGCAGCAAACAGGAGCCAACCATTAACACACATGATGACATAACGCAGAAACCAACCCAGTTATGGAAGTATCCAAAGTAAACTAAGCTTATAAGATTATAAACAGGGAACCAGAGACATCAATTGGCAAATGAGGACACTACAAACCAAAAAGAGGGAAAAAATAGTGTAGTTACAAAATTTCTAAGTGGTAAGGAAGTCAAGAGAATTGTAAGATAGAATGGACTGTATAAACTCAGGGAGATAATTATAAATCACAAGGCACAAGGTAACCACAATGAAAAATGATAAACCTTAACATCACAATGAAAATGAGCACAAGCACAAATATTAAGCAAATACTAAAATAGTAGCAATGAAGGAAGTGATAAAACGATTCATAAACAAAATGAGCTCAGCATTGAAAATTTTATGGAACAAAGAAATCAAGAACACCAGGAAAAAAATTAATAAAATGACAGCAACAAATTCATACTTGTCAGTAATTACACTGAATGTAAATGGATTAAATGCACCACACAAGTGATGGAGAACCACAGACTGGGTAAAAAAATATAATTCATCAATATGCTGTCTACCAGAGACACACGTTAGAGAGAAAGACAAAATAGACTAAAATCAAAGGTTGGAAAAAATATATCAAGAAAATGGCAACCTATTGAGTCACGCTCCGTGGGCAGGGGGCTGGGCTCTGGAGAGGGGCAGTGGTGCGGTGGTGACAGCCATGTCCCACACTTAGCGCCCAGCCGTGTGGTGGGGCTCCGGCTGCTCCGGCAAGGCTCGGCTTGCGGCTGGTGCAGCTGCTGCAGAGGGCCACCTCAGCTGGCCTTGGCCCAGGGCTGTATGTCCCCCAGTCCAGAGCCAGCCACAGCCTCACCTCGGACTTGGGCTCTGGCTCTATGGCTGAACGCAGCATTCCAGGCCAAGTGGACTTCTATGCATGCTTCTCACCATCCCCACTCTCCATGAAGCAGTTCCTGGACTTTGAATCTGTGAATGCTTGTGAAAGACCTCGTTTATGTTTCTGCAGCAAGAGTTGCCTGTTAGATTGGCAAACATAATGAAACAAATAAGTCTCCTTCCAGATAATCTTTTCAGGATGCCATCACTTCAATTGGTACAAAGCTGATATATCCAGAGTCTTCAGGAGCTTCTTGAGTTTAAGGACAAAAGTGCTGAAGATGCTAAAGCTATTTATGACTTTACAAATATTGTGATACTGATCAGGAACTGATACAATGATGTCATTCACGATGGCCCAGAGTGTAATTGAATATAAGGAGAGCTTTGGGTTAGATCCTGTCACCAGCCATAATGTGCAGTACTTTTTAGATCGTTTCTATATGAGTCTCATTTCAATTAGAATGTTACTCAATCAGCACTCTTTATTGTTTGGTGGGAAAGGCAAAGGAAGACCATCTCATCAAAAACACATCGGAAGCATAAATCCAAACTGCAATGTAGTTGAAGTTATTAAAGATGGCTATGAAAATGCTAGGCATCTATGTGATTTATATTATATTAACTCTCCTGAACTAGAACTTGAAGAACTAAATGCAAAATCATCAGGACAACCAATACAAGTGGTTTATGTATCATCCCATCTTTATCACATGCTGTTTGAACTTTTCAAGAATGCAATGAGGGCAACTATGGAATACCATGCTGAGAAAGGTGTCATCCCCCTATTCAAGTTCATGTCACACTAGGTAATGAGGATTTGACTGTGAAGATGAGTGACTGTGGAGGTGGTGTTCTCTGAGGAAAATTGACAGACTCTTCAACTCTATGTATTCAACTGTACCCCGGCTGTGTGTTGAGACTTCTTGAGCAGTGCCCCTGGCTGGTTGTGGTTATGGACTGCCCATATCCCGTCTTTATGCACAGTACTTCCAAGGAGACCTAAAGCTGTGCTCCCTTGAGGGCTATGAGACAGATGCAGTTATCTACATTAAGGATCTGTCAACAGAATCAATAGAAAGACTCCCAGTGTACAAAAAAGCTGCCTGGAAAGAAACTCAACAAAGATGCAGAAGAACTGAACAATACAATCCACCAACTGGACCTTATAGACATCTACAGAGCACTTCACCTAACAATAGCACAACATACATTCTTTTCCAGTGCACATGGAACATTCTCCATGATAGACCACATATTAGGCTATAAAGCAAGCCTTAATGAATTTAAAAACATTGAAATACTGCAGAGCATCTTTTTAGATCACAATGCTGTAAAATTATAAATCAACAATAGGAAGATCAACAGAAAAAGAGAAAACACACGGAAACTGAATAACACCCTCCTTAAAAACAAGTGGGTAATAGAAAAAATAAAAAATGAAATTAAAAAGTTCAAACGAGAATGAAAACACAGCATACCCAAATCTTTGGGATACAGCAAAATAGTGATCAGAGGCCAAATTATAATAATAAATGCACACATCAAAAAGAAGAAAGAGCCCAAAACAGCAGCTTAATCCAACGTCTCCAACAATTAAAAAAAAAAAAGCCTGTAGTCACAAGAAGAAAAGAAATATTAAAGATTTGAGCAGAAATAAATGAAATAGAAAATAGAAAGACAACAGAAAACAATCAACAAGACTAGAAGTTGGCTTTTTGAAAAGATTAATAAAATTGACAAACCACTGGCAGATTTAACAAAGGAAAAGAGGGAGAGAATACAAATAACATGAAGATGAAATGAAACAAATTGAGTGATGTCACAACAGAACCAACTGAAACAAAAAAGATAATATCAGGATACTATGAAGAACTATTCTCCAACAAATTTGAAAATCTAGAAGAAATAGACAGATTCCTAGAAACACATTACTTCCCTAAACTAACACAGACTGAGGTGGAAAAGTTGAACAGACTCATAACAAAAGAAGAAATTGGACAAGTCATAAAAAATTACCAACAACAACAACAAAAAGCTCTGGCCCAGATGGTTTCACCAGTGAATTCTACCAAACATTAAGAGAAGAACTGATACTGATCTTACTCAAACTATTCCAGAACACAGAAAAGAACAGAATCCTCCCAAATTCATTTCATGAAGCAACCATAACCTTGATGCCAAAATCAGGCAAAGACATCACTTAAAAGGAAAACTACACACCAATATTCTTCTTGAATATAGATGAAAAATTCTTCAACAAAATACTAGCCAATAGACTCCAATAATACATAAAAAAATATATAACACATTATGACCAAGTGAAGAGCACTGGTGGCATAGTGCATAAAGGCACTTGACTGCTAACCAGAAGGCTGGTGGTTCAAACCCACCAGCCATTCCTCGGAAGGAAGATTGGGCAATCTACTTCCATAGAGATACCAGCTTGGAAACCCAAGGAGGGTTCATTATGAGTCAGAAATAACTTGATGGCAGTGAGTTTTGAGTTAGTGACCAAGTGGCGTTCATATCAGGTATGTAAGGATGGTTCAACATTAGAAAAACAACCAACCTCATCCATCACATAAATAAAACAAAGGAAAAGGATCACATGGTCATATCAATTGATGCTTAAAAGGCATTTGATAAAATCCAACACCTATTTCTCATAAAAACTTTCAGAAAAATAGGAATAGAAGGGACATTCCTCAACATAATAAAGAGCATATATACAAAACCAACAGCCAACATTATTTTTAACAGAGAGACACTGAAACCATTCCCCTTGTAAGCAGGAACCAGACAAGGATGCCCTCTATTACCACTTCTATTCAACATTGTAATTTAAGTCCCAGCCAGGGAAATAAGGCAAGAAAGGGAAGTCAAAGGCATACAAATTGGTAAGAAAGAAGTCAAACTATCCTCATTTGCTGATGATATGATCCTATACCTAGAAAACCCAAGAGACTCAGCAAAGAAACTACTGGAACTGAGAGATTTAGCATAGTGACAAGATACAAGATCAACATCCAAAAAGCAGCTGGATTCCTCAACACCAGCAAAGAGATTGCTGAAAAAGAAATAAGGAAATCAATATCATTTACAATAACTACCAAAAAAAAAAAAA
>NW_006921950.1:1875019-1875764 GCF_000298275.1 Orycteropus afer afer
TAGTGATACTGCCTTGGAAACCCAAGGAGGGGTCGCTATGAGTCAGGGCCGACTCGACGGCAAACAACAACAACAACAACAATTTATGGCATGGGAGCTCTGGTAGCATAAAGGCACTTGACTGCTAACCAGAAGGTTGGTGGTTAAAACCCACCAGGCACTTCTCAGAAGGAAGATTGGGCGATTTACTTCCATAGTGATACTGCCTTGGAAACCAAATGAGGGGTCGTTACGAGTCGGGGTCGACTCGACGGCACATAACAACAACAACAACAATTTATGGCATAAATAGACTGTCAAGAATAACCCAAAATGTACAAACAGCTGAAGACAAATTAGATGGATGGGACCTTCTAAAAATCCAATTTTTATGTGCTTCAAAATACTTCCCCAAAAGAGTAAAAAGAAAATGTACAGATTGGGAAAAAATATTCAGCAAGGACGTATCTGACAAGGGACTTATCTTTAAAATTTATAGAAAACTCCAATGTCTCAAAAACAAAAAGATTAACAATCCAATTTATAAATGGGGACAAGACATGAATAGACACTTCATCAAAGACAATATTCAGGTGGCCACCAAATACTTGAAGAAATGTTCATGATCATTAGCCATTAGAGAGATGCAAATCAAAACAACAAGGAGATTACCAGGGGTGGGAGGGGAGGGGAGGGAATGCTGTTAGATAGATAGAGATAAATATTGATTTGGGTGAAGAGAAAGGCAATTTACCAAATGTGAGTG
>NW_006921950.1:1876999-1921015 GCF_000298275.1 Orycteropus afer afer
CCTTCCGAGGAGTGGCTGGTGGGTTTGAACCGCCAGCCTTCTGGTTAGCAGTCAAGTGCTTTAGCCACTATGCTACCAGAGCTCCTGAATATGAGCTGAATATTTACATCAAATAGATACACTTCTTGTAGAGATCAATCATGGGAGAACAGATGGGCAGTGTATGCACAGGAAGACCACTTGGGCAGGAGTGCATGGGAGTGAAGGACACAGAGAAGAGGTAAGTATGGAGAGGAAGTGGGAAGAGAGCTGTTACATTGTGGGAAATTGCAGTCAATGTTAAGACAAAAGATGTATGAACTGCTGTGTGGAAAATGAAATTGCTCTGTACACTTTCACTCAAATCACAATAAAAATAAAATAAAATAAATAATAATAAAAAGCTTTACTCCATGTCATTAAGGTTGATTGTACTTTGAGGAGGCAGGTCTTTTCCAGCTGTATTTTGAGTGCCTTCCAACCTGATGGGTTCATCTTCCAGCACTATATTGTACAATGTTTCAGGGCTATTCATAAAGTTTTCTGGTAATATATCAAACGTTTGTTCACTGCTATTCATAATGTTTTCACTGGCCAATTCTTTGAGAAGTGGATGACCCCTTCCTTCTTCCAAGTCTGTCATTGTCTGGAAACTCTGCTGAAATCTATCCACCATGGGTTGGATCCAACTCAATGGCAATGAGTTTGGTTTTTCATTTTCTACTGTTACATATCATGTATATACACACACACACACACACATGTTAATTACTATATAACATATAAGCCTCCAAGGCTTAGGGGTGGGTCTATATTAAGGCCAGGGCCTGAGCTAGGCAGGCTAGGGGCTTGGAGGCTGCTTTTCACTTGAGTGTGGCTCTCCATTAAGACAGGAGCCAGAGGTAAATGGCCCGGGGCTGGAGGCTGCTTTTCTTTTGGGTTGTTGTTGTTGTTGTAATATGCCGTCAAGTTGGCCCCGATTCATAGCGACCCCTCCTTGGGTTTCCAAGGTGGTATCATGATGGAAGTAGATTGTCCCATCTTCCTTCTGAGGAGTGGCTGGTGGGTTTGAACCACCAGCCTTCTGCTTAGCAGTCAAATGCCTTTGTCACTGTGCTACCAGAGTGGTTCTATATTAAAGTGGGGGCCTGAGGTAGGCAGTCCGGGGGCTTGGAGGCTGCTTTTTGCTTGGGTGTGGCTCTGTATTAAGACCAGGGCCCGAGGTAGGTAGGCCTGGGGCTTAGAGGCTGCTTTTCGCTTGGTTGTGCCTTATTATTAAATCCAGGACCTGAGGTAGATGGGCAAGGGTTTTGGAGGCTGCTTTTCCCTTGGATGTGGCTCTATATTAAGGCAGGGGCTTGAGGTAGGCAGGCCTAGAACTAGGAAGGTGCTTTTTGTTTGAGTATGGCTCTTTATTAAGGCTGGGGATTGAGATAGGCAAGCCTGGGGCTTGGAGGCTGCTTTTTGCTTGGGTGTGGCTCTGTATTAAGATCAGATCCTGAGACAGGGAGGTGCAGAGGGGTTCGGAAAAAGTAAGGGAGACAAACTTGTCTGTCAGTTTGTCATCCTGTGGTGGCTTACATGTTTCTGTGAGGCTAGATGCTCTGCCACCTTGTTGCAAAATTCCAACAGGGTTACCCATGATGGGGAGAGATTTCAGCGGAGCTTCCTGGTTTAGATAGACTCGGCAGAAGGAAGAGGCCTTCCACTTCTCAAAGAATTGGCCAGTGAAAACTTTATGAATAGCAGTGAAACACTGTCTGATATATTACTGGAAAATTTTATGAACAGCCCTGAAATATTGTCTGACATAGTGCCGGAAGATGAGCCCATCAGGTTGGGAGGCACTCAAAATTTCACTGGGGGAAAAGCTGATGCCTCAGAGTAGAGACAACCTTAACAATATGGATAAAGTAAAGCTTTTGGGACCACCATTGGCTGATGTGGCATGACTCAAAATCAGCAGAAACAGAAGCAAACATAACCATTAAGAATTGGAACTTGGAATGTACAAGATATGAATCTAGGAAAACTGGAAGTTGTCAAAAATGAAAAGGAACGCATAAAGATCAATATCCTAGGCATTAGTGAGCTGAAATGGACTGGTTTTGGCCATTTTGAGTCAGACAACAATATAATCTACTATGCCAGGAATGACAAATTGAAGGGGAATGGTGTGGCATTCATCATTACAAAGACTGTTTCAAGATCTGTCCTGAAGTACAACACTGTCAGTGATAGGATAATATCCATATGCCTACAAGGAAGACCAGTTAATACTACGATTATTCAAATTTATGCACCAACCACCCAAGTCAAAGATGAGGATATCGAAGATTTTTACCAACTTCTGTGGTCTGAAATTGATTGAACATGCAATCAAGATGTGTTGATTATCTCTGGTGACTGGAATTCAAAAATTCGAAACAAAGAAAAGTCACCAGTAGTTGGAAAATATAGCCTTGGAGATAGGAATAACGCTAGAGGATGCATGGTAGAATTTTGCAAGACCAACAACTTATTCATTGCAAATACCTTTTTTTAATAGCATAAGTGACAACTATACATGTAGACTTCACCAGATGGAATGCACAGGAATCAGAATGACTAAATCTGTGGCAAGAGGCAAAGGAGAAGTTAGACATTTTCAGCTAAAACAAGGCCAAGAGCTGATTGTGGAATAGACTATCAACTGCTCATAGACACATTCAAGTTAAAGTTGAAGACAATTGAAACAAGTCCCTGACAGTCAAAATATGACGTTGACTATATCCCTCCTGAATTTAGAGACCATTTAAAGAATAAAGTTGATGCACTGAACACCAATGACTGAAAACCAGAGGAATTGTGAAATGACATCAAGAACATCATCCATGAAGAAAGCAAGAAGTCATTAAAAAGACAAGAGAGGAAGAAAAGACCAAAATGGATGTCAGAAGAGACTCTGAAAGTTGCCCTTGAACAGAGAGTAGCAAAAGAAAATGGAATAAATGACAAGATAAAAGAGCTGAACAGAAGATTCAAAGAGCCAATTACTATAATGAAGTGTTCAAATACCTGGAGTTAGACAACCAAAAAGGAAGAACACACTCAGCATTTCTCAAGCTGAAAGAACTGAGGGAAATATTTAAGCCTTGTGTTGCAATATTGAAAGACTCTATGGGCAAAATATTGAATGATGCAGGAAGTATCAAAAGAAGATGGAAAGAATGCACCGAGTCACTGTACCAAAAAGAATTGGTCGATGTTCATCCATTTCAGGAGGTAGCATATGATCAAGAACCAATGGTATTGAAGGAAGAAGTT
This sequence comes from Orycteropus afer afer, assembly GCF_000298275.1. Lineage (NCBI taxonomy): Eukaryota > Metazoa > Chordata > Mammalia > Tubulidentata > Orycteropodidae > Orycteropus > Orycteropus afer. The sequence continues at coordinate 1,880,285 of NW_006921950.1, forward strand.
GAAGCTGAAATGAAGGAACTGGTGAAGAACACGGCTTCAGGAATTGACGGAATACCCACTGAGATGTTTCAACAAACGGATACCCCACTGGAAGCACTCACTAGGTTATGCCAAGAAATTTGGAAAACAGGTAGCTGGCCAACTGATGGGAAGAAATCCATATTTGTACCCATTCCAAAGCAAGGTGATCCCACAGAATGTGGAAATTATTAAACAATATCATTAATATCACATGCAAGTAAAATCTTACTGAAGATAATTCAAAAACAGTTACAGCAGTATATTGACAGAAAGCTTCCAGAAATGCAAGCTAGATTCAGAAGAGGATGTGGAACAAGGGATATCATTGCTGATATCAGATGGATCTTAACTGAAAGGAAAGAATACCAGAGACATGTTTACTTATGTTTTATTGACTATGTAAAGCATTTGATTGTGTGGATCATGACAAATTGTGGATAACATTGAGAAGAATGGGAATTCCAGAACACTTGATTGCACTCATGAAGAACCTGTACATAGATCAGGAGGCTGTCATTTTAACAGAACAAGGGGATACTATATGGTTCAAAATCAAGAAGGGTGTGCATCAAGGATGTATCCTTTCACCATACTTACTCAATTTGTATGCCAAGCAAATAATCGGAGAAACTGGATTGTATAAAGAAGAACATAGCATCAGGATTGGAGGAATACTCAGTAACAACCTGAACTATACAAATGACACAACTTTGCTTGCTGAAAGTGAGGATGACTTGAAACACTTACTTATGAAGATTACAGACTGCAGTGTGCAGTATGGAGTACACCTCAATATAAAGAAAACAAAAATCCTCACAACTGATCCAATAAACACCTTCATAGTGGATGGAGAAAAGATTGAAGTTGTCAAGAATTTCATATTACTTGGTTCTACAATCAACACCAATAGAAGCAGCAGTCAAGACATCAGATGATGTATTGCATTGGGCAAATCTTCTGCTAATGACCTCTTTCAAGTGATGAGGAGCAAGGATGTCTCCTTGAAGACTAAGGTGCACCTGACCAAAGTCATGGTACTTTCAATTGCCTCTTATGCATGTGAAAGGTGGACAATGAATAAGGAAGACCAAAGAAGAGTTGATGCTTTTGAGTTGTGGTGCTGGAGAAGAATGCTAAGAGTACCGTGGTCTGCTAAAAGGACTAACAAATCTGTCCTGGAGGAAGTGCAGCCAGAATGCTCCTTGGAAGCAAGAATGGCTTACTTTGGTCATGTTGTCAGAAGGAACATTACCTGGAGAAAGATATCATGCTTGGTAGAGTGGAGGGACAACGAAGAAGGGGAAGGCCCTCAGCGAGATGGGTAGACACAGTGGCTGCAACGATGGGTTCAGGTACAGCAAAGATCATGAGGCTGGTACAGGACCTGGCACTGTTTTGTTCTGCTGTGCATAGGGTCGCTATGAGTTGGTGACAGCTTGATGCACCTCACAACAAAAACAGTGTTTTATATACATACATATATATATATATCTCCTAAGGGTTGAATCTCTGGATCATAAGGTACATACACTTTCAATTTTACTAGATAATATCAAATGGTTTTTTAAATTTGTTCAAATTTACTTTTACAGCAAACCAAAAACCAAATCCAACTCACTGCTGTTGAGTCGATTTGACTCATAATGACCTGTCCTTGGGTTTCTGAGGCAATATCTCTACAGAAGTAGATTGTCCAATTTTTCTTCCGAGGAGTGGCTGGTGGGTTTGAACCACCAGTTTTCTGGTTAGCAGTCAAATGACTTAGGCACTATGCCACTAGCAGTAGTGTGCAAATGTTCCATTTATTCCACATCCTTGCCAAAACTTGACATTTGTTCATTCATTTATATATTCACCCAACAAAAAGCAATGAGCACATAACCATATACCAGACACTGTTCAAGGTGCTGGGGATATAGTAGTGAACAAAACTGATTTAAAAAAACCCATAAATTTTCTAGTGGAGACAAGAAGCTAGATAAACAACTGAAATATGTAGTCATTTAGACAGTGATTAAGAGAAAAAAAATATAAAGCAGGAAGGAAGATATGAATTTTGAGGTAAATGTTGCAATTATAGTTAGCATGTCCAAGAAAGGTATCAGCGAGGAAGTGACTTTTGAGTAAAGACCTAAACCAAGTGAGGAAGCAAGTTATGTAGACCTCTGGGAAGAGCCCATTCCTGGCAGAGCCAGCAGCCATGCAGAGGCCCTGAGGAAATGCAAGGACGCCGGTATTGCACAAAGGCTGGTTTAAACATTATTGCAATAATCCAAGTACGATATATGATATATTGCTGAGTCAGAATTGACTTGATGACAGTGGGTTTTTTTTTTTTTTAGACCATGGAAGTTGCAATGGTACTGGTAAGAAGAGATGAAATTCTGTATATAATTTGAAAGCAGAAATGAGAAGATTTGCTAAACAACCAAAAAAGGGTGTGAGAGAAGTAGCTGAGTGAAAGATTACACCAAATTTTTTGGCCTGAACAAATGGAAAAATGTAAGTGATACAATAAGAGATTAATGCTGGGATGGCTTTTTGGGTTCAAGAACAGTTTGGACATATCAAGTTTGAGATGCATATTAAATAGACACATGGAAATGTCTGGAAGGCAGCTGGATAACTGAGACTATAGATTTAGAAGTCCAGGCTGGAGATGCATATTTGGTAATTACCAGTAAATAAACAGAATTTTAATTTATGAGTTGGAAAGAGATCATCTAGGAAGAGTATAGATAGGAAACAGGAGAGATTCAAGGATATTCCACAATCATAATAGTTTATAAGTAGATCGTCCTTTATGACAAGTCCTATTTTGGGACTGTGACCCTCCAAAAATGTATTGACATTATTTTAAGGGTTTTCAACCCAAGACCACGGTTTAAATTTATTTTTTCAGTTTGTCTTTCTTGAATCACATAGGCAAAACAAATTTAAACCATAACCTCTATAAAGGGCAAGCCTGAGGTTTACATTCCTCAGGGGATATATCTCTTCCCACTTGGAACTCACTAATGTTTTCTGTGATAATAGAGATATAATTGCACACATTTAAGAACTATATAGCAGACTAATACAGCCCATAAGTATGATTTGAAAAATGTTTAAAAACTATTATTTGGAACCTCTTAATTCAATTTCCATTCATTCCCAAATATTTGTTGACTATCTGCTTTGTTCTAAGACTGTGTTATTAGAGATACAATAATAAATAAGATATAATTCTTGTCTTCAAGCAGTTAATAGTCAAATAGAGGGATTTACAGCATGGTCATATAGAAATATCCAAGACAGTATGGGACCCACTACTTCTCACTTTCATGCCCAGGACAGATATTTAATTGATCACAGTTCTCTACTTCATTTATTATAGAGACAGCCATAAACTCTACTACACATTGCACTGTTAATTCACCTGAATCATCACATATCATTCCTCTTCCCTGATCTAAGAGAAAGACCTGAATCCTCCAGTATTCGCAGCAAACACAATCAGCTTCGAAGATCACATTCAGGGTGATACAGAAACAACCAGAGTTACTAAAGACTCCTCAGTGTTATTTAACATTGCCCCATGTATCTACCTATACCACAACACAAACTTGCCCCTTTGTGCCATTAGAATTAGCACATTAGAAACCTAAAAGACCATAAGAACTCATATGAGAAAATTTGCTTAAAATTCCTGTACAACACACCCTAAAACATTACCCTGAAAAACAGAGAAATAGAAGAGACAGTATGCTAAGTTTCTCATTAGGCCCACTGCCTGCTTCTCATTATAAACGCTTCCCGATTCTCATTAGGCTTGCCCTGATCTCATTTGAGTCCTGGGTCATTGCTTATTTTCATATGGGGTCTACATAATAAGGTCTCTTCCTGTCCCAGACTTCCATAGGGAGAAAAAGAGAAAATGTCAGTAATTAACAAACTGCCAAGAGACACACTTTGGCACCTCCTGAACCATGTAAAAAATTCCTGGTCCACAGGTCTTAGGAGTGACTAACAAAAGGCCAGCATTTAACTTTTCTGAATGCATTTTTGTATTTTTCACAAAATAAAGCTTAGCTTTGCTCTCAAAGATAGAAAAAAAAAAATGACTTATAAGTTGAAGTGAGAAGTGTAGATAAAAGTGACCCTTTAGAAAACTAAAAACCCACCAGAATTTTGTATTTTTCTTTATTTTTGGAAAACAAATTAATAAATAAAATTAACTAAATAATTGATTTTAACAAAACTCAAAGCTAACCTCAGTAATCACCTCTCCCCATTATGTGTACATCTTAAGGTCTGTCATATTTAGTGTGAAGTCATGAAAAGAAAGTGTGGAGTTATAAAGACACAGCTTGATTTTCAGCTTTTTGGTTGCCAGCTTTGTGAACATGAGAACACTGAACCTTAACTTTATTTCCTGTAAAATTAGGGAATTTAATACCTATTGCACAAGGTTGTTGTTATGTAAACTTTCTGAGAAATATGAAGGGCTCAGTGAAAGGTGGTATTCTCATTTTATTTTTCTGTAATCTCCTAAATGTCTAAGATATAGGAATTTTTTTTATCAGTAATTTTGGAAGACAATAAATAATGAGAATAGACAGGTAATGAAAATGTTATTAAAAATATTGATACTACACACATCTCCCTATCTTTCTACAGTTGACCCTTGAACAATGAAAGCATTAGGGACACTGATTACCCCCACTGCCACCACCCATGCAGTCAGAAATCTCCATATAACTTTTGACTTCCTAAAAGCTTAACTACTAATAGCCTACTGTTGACTGGAAGTCTTACTGCTAATATGTTGTTGTTGGTGGTGTGTGCCATTGAGTTGGACCTGACTCATAGAGACCCCTCCTTGGGTTTCCAAGGCTGTATCACTATGGAAGTAGATTGCCCAACCTTCCTTCCTAGGAGTGGCCAGTGGGTTTGAACTGCCAGCCTTCTGGTTAGTAGTCAAGTGCCTTAGGCACTACACTACCAGTGCTCCTTACTGATTACATAGATTGTTGATTAACACAGTTCTTCTTGTGTGTTGCTGTTGTTGTTATGTGCCATCGAGTCAGTCCCAACTCACAGTGACCCTCCTTGGGTTTCCAAGGTGGTATCACTACAGAAGTAGATTGCCCAACTGTCCTTCCAAGGAGTGTCTGGCAGCTTTGAACTACCAGTCTTCTGGTTAGCAGTCAAGTGCCTTAAGCACTATGCTACCATGAAGACACACACAAACACAACAGAAGTTTAATAACAATACAGCATGATGATTATTTACTAATCATTAAGTGGAAGTGGATCATCATAAAGGTCTTTATCCTTGTTTTCATGTTCAGTAGGCTGAGGAGGAAGAGGAAGAGGAGGGGTTAATTGTGCTGTCTCAGGGGTGGCAGGGGTAGAAGAGGTAGAGGAAGTAGAAAGGGAGGCAGGAGAGGCAGGCACACTTTGTAAAATTTTATGAAAATACATAGTAATTTCTGACTCTTTGCTTTTACATTTCTTTAAAAATATTTCTATGTGGTACCAATCTTTCTTCCACTCTTTGCTTTAGTATCAGTGCCCATATCATAGAACGGTCCATGTTGGAAAAGAAGTCAAAAGCAGTTTGAAATATCAGAACCCATCTGCCAGATTGTCTAATGTCAATTTGCTTTCTGGCACTGCTTCATCTATGTCTTCTTCATCATCTGGTACTGGGTTGGAAGCACTCATCTCCATCAAGTTGTCTTCTGCTGATTTCTCTGGTGTGAGGTATACTCATTCCTGAATTTCTTCAAGATCCGTAACTTGGAAAATAATCCACATACAAGTGAACACATGCAGTTCAAACCCATGTTGTTCAAGGATCAACTGTATATATTTATCAATTTATCTTTAGTTATGTCACTTAAGCTGTATTAGAAGTAGAGTTGAAAGTAGATGTTTCTTTAACCCAAGTCAAACAATGAAATCTAATGGTAATTATACATTTCTTTTACATGTTGAAGGAATATATCTGGAAGTCCTTTTTGAATGTGCACTTTCATGATCTAGAAGCACAGGTAAGAGAATTAAAAGTGAATGCCAGAAAGCAGAGAGAAGATCAGGAAAGGACTGTCTCTGAGAAGTCCAGTAAAGAGGATTTGAAGAATGTTTCTACTGTCCACAATGAAAAAGGAAAGACGCAGAGTTTCAAGATACGAGAGAGAGAGGGGGGATGGCCTAAGTTCCTAGGGAGATGGTCCCTGCATCTGCTGAGACAGGTGGACAAAGAATAGAGTTTAAGGTCTAATAGCAGACCAGAGTTAGTATGTTTCCCATGTGATGGCCTCAATTGTCTCATTCAAGCTGAAGGCAACACCATTGATGAAAACACATGGAGAAGTGATAATGGAGAATGTACCAACAGAGAAGAAAATGAATCCACTTTAGTAAAAAGGTAGCAGAGTATAGTTACCATGTTTCTTAACATGACTGTGCCTCTTTTGAAAATGCTTGACAGAACTAAAATCAACTTATGCATATATTTTTGGAAAATTTCCTTAAATTTTACCCACACCAACAATCGGATTTAGTGTGTCTTTTTGTTGTCCTGTGGTGGCTTGCATGTTGCTATGATGCTGGAAGTTATGCCACTGGTATTTCAAGGACCAGCATGGTCACCCATGGTGGACAAGTTTCAGCAGAGCTTCTAGACTAAGATAGACTAGGAAGGAGGAATGTGTGATCTACTGAAAAAGATTGACCAGTGAAAACTTTATTAATAGTAGCGGAACATTGTCTGATATAGTGCCAAAGATGAGCCCCTCTGGTTTTAAGGCACTCAAAATACAACTGAGGAAGTGCTGCCTCCTCAAAAGAGAGATGACTTTAATGACATGGATGGAGTAAAGCTTTTGGGACCTTCATTTGATAATGTGGCATGAATCAAAATGAGAAGAAACAGTGGCAAACATTAATACACAAAACATGGAATGTATGAAGCATAAATTTAGGAAAATTGGAAATCATCAAAAATGAACACTTGAAGATCAATATCTTAGGCATTAGTTAGCTGAAATGGATGGGTATTGGCCATTTAGAATCAGACAATCACATAGTGTATTCTGCCAGGAATGACAAATCGAAGAAGAATGGCATCATATCAATCATCAAAAGGAACATTTCCAGATCTATCCTGAAGTACAATGTTGTCAGTGATAGAATAATATCCATATGCTTATAAGAATAGCATAATAGTCATAATAGTCAATGTGACTATTATTCAAAGAGAATAATAGAAGAAGAATCAGTAGTTGGAAAATATGGCCTTGGTGATAGGAATGATGTTGAAGATTGCATGAGAGAATTTTCAAGACCAATGACTTATCCATTGCAAATTCCTTTTTTCAACAACATAAATGATGACTATACACATAGACTTCACCAGATGAAATACATAGGAATCAAAGTGACTATATCTATGGGAAGAGATGATGGAGAAGCTCAATATCATCAGTCAGAACAAAGCCAGGAGCCAACTGAAGAACAGACCATTAATTGTTCACATGCAAGTTCAAGTGGAAGCTGAAGAAAATTAAAACAAGTCCACAAGAGTCAAACTACAATCTTTATTATATCTCACTTGAATTTAGAGACCATATCAAAAATATATTTGACACATTGAACACTAATGGCCAAAGACCAGCTGAGTTGTGGGATGACATTGAAGACATCATACATGAAGAAGTAAAATGTCATTAAAAAAATGGGAAAGGAAGAAAAGATCAAAATAGATGTCAAGAGAGACTCTGAAACTTGCTCTTAAATGGAGAGCAGCTAAAGCAAATGGAAGAAATGAAGAAAAAGAGCTGAACAGATTTCAAAGGGTGGCTTAAGAAGAGAAAGAAAAGTATTATAATGAAATGTGCAAAGGCCTGGAGTTAGAAAACCAAAAACCAAAACCAAACTCACTGCCATCGAGTAGATTGCCCAATCTTCCTTCCAAGGAGTGGCTGGTGGGTTTGAACTGCCAGCCTTCTGGTTAGCAGCCAAATGCCTTAGGCACTACTCCACCAGAGGAAAGAACATATGGGACATTTCTCAAACTGAAAGAACTGAAGAAAAAAATTCAAGCCTCAAGTTGTAATATTGAAGGAATCTATGGGCAAGATATTGAATGATGCAGGAAGTATCAAAGGAAGATAGAAGGAATACACAGAGTCACTCTGCCAAAGGGATTTATCTCCATCCAACCATTTCAAGAGACAGCATATTACCAAGAACTGATGGTATCTTAGTTATCTAGTGCTGCCATAATAGAAATATCACAAGTGGATGTCTTTAAGAAACATACATTTATTTTCTCACAGTTTAGGAGTCTAAAAGTCCAAATTCAGAGTGTTGGCTCTACAGGAATGCTTTCTCTCTATATTTGCTCTGGGGGAAAGTCTTTGTCTCCTTGCAACATCTATGGGCCTAGCATTCCTTGGAAATCTCTGTGTATCCTGGCATCATTTTTCCCCTGGGTCTAGAAGTTTCCTCCAGGAAGCCTGAGTCCAAAGGATGTGCTCTGTTCATTTCTTGGCTCTTCATTCTTGGTGGTAGTAGTTCCCTCTTATCTCTGCTCACTTATTTAATACCTTTTACATCTCAAAAGAGATTGACTCAAGATTTAATCTGTTTCTTTAGATTGTATCCTGCCTCATTAACATGTTTTTTGTTGTTGTTATTTGCCGTGGAGTCGGCCCCGACTCATAGCGACCCCTCCTTGGGTTTCCGAGGCAGTATCACTACGGAAGTAGGATTGCCCAACCTTCCTTCCGAGGAGTGGCTGGTGGATTTGAACCACCAGCCTTCTGGTTAGCAGTCAAGTACCTTAGGCACTATGCTACCAGAGCTCCTTAACATTAACATAACTGCCACTAATTCTGTCTCATTAAAATAATAGAGGTCAGGATTTACAACACATAATTATAGCAAATCACAAAATGGAGGACAATTGCATAATACTGAGAATTATGGCCTAGCCAAGTTGACACATATTTAGGGGGACACAATTCAATCCATAATAGAGGATATTGAAGGAAGAAGTCCAAGATGCACTGAAGACATAATAAAAAAAAAAAAAAAATGGATCCAGGAATTGATGGAATATTAATTGAGATGTTCCAACCAATTGATGCAGTGTTGGAAGTGCTCTCTTATTTATGCCAAGAAATTTGGAAGATACCTACCTGGCCAAATGACTGGAAGAGAACCATATCTGTGCCCATTCCAGAGAAAGGTGACCCATACAGAAATTATCAAACAATGTTATATATAAGGAAAATTATACTGAAGATAATTCAAAAATGGTTTCAGGAGTACACAGATAGGGAATTGACAGAAATTTAAGCCAAATTCAGAAGAAGATGTGGAATGAAGGATATCATTACTGATGTCACATGGATTTTGGTTGCAAGCAGAGAACATAAGAAAGATGTTTATTGACTATGCAAAGGCATTTGAATATATGTGGATCATAACAAATTATGGATAACATTGCCAAGAATGGAAATTCCAGAACACTTTAGTTTACTCTTGTGGAACCTGTACATAGACCAAGCAGTCATTTGAACAGAACAAGGGGATGCTGCATGGTTTCAAATCAGGAAACGTGTGTATCAGAGTTATATTCTTTCACTGTGCTTATTCAATCTGTATACTGAGCAAATAATCTGAGAAGCCGGACTATGTGAAAAAGAATGTGGCACCAGGATTGTAAGAAGACTCATTAACAACCTGAGATATGCAGATGATATAACCTTGTTTGCTGAAAGTGATCAGGGTTTGAAGCACTTATTGATGAAATCAAAGTATGGATTACATCTCACCATAAAGAAAACAAAAAGTCTCACAACTGGATCAATAAGCAACATCTTGAAAAACAAAGAAAATATTGAAGTTGTCAAGGATTTCATTTTATTTGGATCTATAATCAATACCCATGGAAGGAGCAGTCAAGAAATCAAGCAACATATTGCTTTGGGCAAATCTGTTGCAAAAGAACTCTTTAAAGTGTTAAAAAGCAAAGATGTCACTCTGAGAATTAAGATGCACCTGACTCAAGCCATGGTATTTTCAGTGCCCTCACAGGCATGTGAAAGATGGACAACGAATAAGGAAGATCAAACAAGAGTTGATGCATTTGTTTTATGGTGATGGTGAACAATTTTGAATGTGCTATGGACTGCCAGAAGAATGAATAAATCTGTCTTAGAAGAAGTACAGCCAGAATGCTCCTTGGAAGTAAGCATCACAAGCCTTTGTTTCATGTGCTTTGGGCATGTTATCAAGAGGGATCAGTCCCTGGAGAAAAACATCTTACTTGGTAAATTGGAGGGTCAGTGAAAAACAAGAAGATGCTCAAAGAGAATAGTGCCTACAATAATGGGCTTGAAGATGGTAACAGTTGTGAGAATGGCCCAGGGTCAGGCAGTGTTTTCTTCTGTGGTACACGGGGTTGCTGTGAGTCAGAACCAACTTGATGGCACCTAACAACAACAGCAGCAGCAATTATTGGATTCCTCAGAGCCTGCATTATTATGACAAATAACTGGATTAAGATTTCTTGAGGATCTACACCAATATTCAACAGAGATGAACAAAGCATATTGAATGCTATACAGATGTTGAAAGAAATTGTCATTGTATGAAAAATATGGGCTACCTGTTTAAAAATCCTAGTCAAATGGGGATGCAGTTAATTTAGGAATTTATTCTCATATATTTAAGGTCTATAAAAAGTGTTATTTTTCTATTTTTATGAAATATTATTTAAATTAATACAGATCTGCTGTGAAAAGGCCTCACTAACCTCCAATTAGCATTGAATAGGAGCTCTGGTAGCATAGTGGCTAAAGCACTTAACTGCTAACCAGTAGGCTGGAGGTTCAAACCCACCAGCCACTCCTCGGAAGGAAGGTTGGGCAATCCTACTTCCATAGTGATACTGCCTCGGAAACCCAAGGAGGGGTCGCTATGAGTCGGGGCCAACTCGACGGCACATAACAACAACAACAACATGTACTAAATGGGAGCTCTGGTGGCATAGTACCTAAGGCATGTGACTGCTAACCAGAAGGCTGGTGGTTCAAACCCACCTGCTGCTCCTTGGAAGGAAGGGAAATCTACTTCTGTAGTGATACTGCCTTGGAAACACAAGGTGGGGTTGCTATAAGTCAGATCCAACTCCACAGCAGTGAGGGTTTTTTTTTTTTTTTTAATGCACTAAATACTGTGCTGGGAGCTCTGATAGTGTAGTGCCTAAGGCACTTGACTGCTAACCAGAAGGCTGGTGGTTCAAACCCACCAGCCACTCCTCGGAAGGACTGTTATAACAGAAATACCACAAGTGAGTGGTTTTAATAAACAGAAATTAATTCTCTTATTGTTTTGGAAGCTAGAAGTCCAAGTTCAGAGTGGCAGCTCTAGAGAAAGACTCTCTTTCTTGCTCTCTCTCTTGTTCCTAGAAGGGTCCCAGCACAGGGACCCTGGGTCCAAAGCATGCACTCCACTGCTGACTCCTTTTTCCTGGTAAGAGCAAGTCTTCCCATCTCTGCTCCCTTTTCTTTCCTTTTATCTCTTGTAAGATAAAAGGTGTTGCAGGCCACACCCCAGGGTAGTCCCCTTACATGGATCAGCTCCGTGATGAGACTAAGGGTGTACCAACCCATCCTTAATCTTAATCCTTTTATGTGTGATCTTCTTATCACATCAGGTCACATCACAAGGTATCATTACATAACTTCTAAACCATTAAGAATAATGGCCCAGCCAAATTGACACAAATTTTAGGAGGACACAATTCAATCTATGACACACAGTAAGTGACGGTGAGTTCTTCCATCTGCATCTGTAAGCATAGTGACTGATGCTTTCCTTAGGATGCTGAGGTAGTGTCTTAGTTATCTGGTGCTGCTACAAAAAAAAAAAAAAAAAAAAAAAAAAATACAACAAGTGGGTGGCTTTAACAAAGAGAGATTTATTTTCTCATAGTTTAGGAGGTAAGAAGTCCAAAATCAAGGCGCTGGCTCTCTGAGAGTTTCTCTCTCTCTGTCTACTCTATGGGAAGGTCCTGTCTCTTTTCAGCGTCTATTCTTAGGTTCCTTAGCAATCATTTGGTGTGTGTTTTCCCCTCCACTTGTGCTTATATGCTTGCTTAATCTGTTCTTTTATATCTCAAAGATGATTAGAATAAAAAACACCTTATATTGAAATTCCCCAACATAGTTAAGGACAGGAGCTCTGATGGCACAGTGCATAAGGCATTTGGCTGCTAACCAGAAGGTCAGTGAATCAAACCCACCAGCTGCTCTGTGGGAGGAATATGAGGCAATCTACTTCCTAAAGATTTACAGCCTGAGAAACACAACAGGCGACACTATGAGTTGTAATCAACTCCATGGCAGTGGGTTTGGTTTGTTTGGTTTTATACAAAACCAATGGCCAAAATTATTCTCAATGGAGAGAGACTGAAAGCATTCCCCTTGAGGAATGGAACCGGACAAGGATGCCCTTTATCACCACTTCTATCCAATACTGTATTAGAAGTCCTACCCAGAGAAATAAAGCAAGGAAGGGAAACAAAAGATATCCAGATTGACAAAGAAGAAGCAAAACTATCTCTTTTTTTCAGATGATACAGAGAAAATACCAAAGACTCAATAAGAAAACTGCTGGAATATATAGAAAGATTAAGGAAAGTGGCAGGGTACAAGACAAACATACAAAAATCAATCAGATTCCTTTACACCAACAAAGAGAACTCTGAAAAGGAAATCAGGAAAACAATACCACTTACAGCAGCCACCCAAGAGATAAAGTACTTAGGAATAAATCTAACCAGAGACACAAAAGACCTATACAAAGAAAACTATAAAACATTAATATAAGAAACCAAAAGAGAGCTACATAAATGCAAGAACATACCATGCTCATGGATGGGAAGACTTAACACTGTGAAAATATCAATGCTATCCAAAGTGATCTACAGATACAATGCAAGCCCTATCCAGATTTCATTATCATTCTTTAAAGAGGTAGAAAAACTAAACACCCACTTTATATGGAAAGGACAGACACCCCAGATAAGCAGAGCACTACCAAAGAAGAACAAAATAGGATGTCTCACACCACCTGATCTCAAAACCCTCTACACATCTGTGGTAGTCAAAACAGTCTGGTACTTGCAGAATTACAAACACATTGACCAGTGGGCCAGAATTGAGAACCCAGAAAAAGATCCATCTGGTATGGACAGCTGATCTTTGACAAAGGGCTAAAAGCCATTAAATGGGGGAAGAGATAGTCTCTTTAACAAATGGTTCTGGCAAAACTGGACTTGTATTTTCCAGAAAATGAAACAGGATGCATGTCTCATACCACCATATACAAAGATTAACTCAAGATGGATCAAAGACTTAAATGTAAAACCAAAAACTATAAAGGTCATCAAAGAAAACATAGGAACAAACTTAGGGGTCTTAATATATGGCATAAATACGCTATTAAACGTAACTAAAAACAAACACATAAACACCAGAAGGCAAACTAGATGACTGGGACATCCTAAAAGCTAAATAATTATGCACATCAAAAGATTGCACCAAAAGAAGGAAAAGAAAACCTATAGACTGGGGAAAATTTTTTGGCAATGACATATCAGACAAGGAACTAATCTCTAAAATTTATAGGAAACTTCAACCAACACCTCTATTAAAAAAAAAAAAAAACAACAACCCAATTTAAAAATGGGCAGAGTCCATTAACAGGTACTTCACCAAAGAAAACATTCAAGAAGGCAGATAACACATGAAAAATTGTCATGGTCATTAGCCATTAGAGCTATGCATATCAAAACAAAAATGAGGTATCATCTCACCCTAACATTAACAGCAAAGTTAAAAAAAAAAACAGAAAACAACAAATACTAGTGAGGGTGTGGAGAGACTGAAACCCTCATACACTGCTGGTGGGATTCTAAAATGGTGCAACTACTGTGGAAAACATTATGGTGCTTCCTTAAATCTGGCAATAGAAATGCCATATGATCCAGCAATCCCACTACTAGGCATATACCCTACAGAAATAAGAGTAATGATATAAATAGATATATGCACACCAATGTTCACTGCAGCATTATTCACAATACTAAAATGATAGAAACAACCTAAGTACTCATCAATGCATGAATTAATAAACAAATGATGGTACATACACACAAAGTTATACCACAGAATGTTAAACAAAAATGATCAATCTGCTAAACATCTCATAACATGAATGAACCTAGAGGGCATTATGTTGAGTGAAATTAGTCAATCACAAAAGGACAAATATTGTGTGAGACCACTACTATAAAAAAAATCAAGAAAAGTTTTCACAGAGAAAAAGAAAACATTCTTTGGTGGTTAGCAGGGAGTGGGATGGTGTGGTAGTGTTCAGGTTGTGTCAACTTGGTTGGGCCTGGTTTTGAGTGGCCGGGCAGCTGGTTGTAGTTTTTCCCCATGATGAGGCTGACAATCTACTCCATGGTGGAATCTGCTGAGTAGCTGCTTTAGGGATGTGGTCTGCTTCAGGTGTCTAAGGAAAAGCTTTGGGAATGGTCTTCAGCTTTTTGCATGCTTGGACCCTTCATGTGGCCAAGTCTTCATCTAGCAGCCTGCCGTGTTTTCTGCTGATCTTGAGATTGATTCTGGACTTGAATTAGTGGCTTGCCGTGTTGTTCGGTAATATTAGGACTGTGCCATTTTATTTGTTGACCTTGGGCTTGTTAGCCTCAGCAGCCTGAATGAATAGCTACCTGAATTAATAAGACCCCTCCAGCTCCAGTGGGCTGGGAGCAAGAGGCAGAGCTGAAGCCCAAGATCAAAGGGCTTTCACCAAGACCCTAGTGCTTGGCATTTTGAACTCAGACTTCTGGCCTCCAAAACTGTAAGAGAATAAACTCCTGTTACTACTATAGTCACCCATTTGTGGTATTTCCTGTTAGAGCAGCATGAAGTAACCAAAACAGATGGGAAGGGGAGGTAAATCACTAACTGGATAGTTGTTGTTGTTGTTGTTGTTATGTGCAGTCGAGTCGGACCTGACTCATAGCAACCGCTCCTTGGGTTTCCAAGGCAGTTTCACTACAGAAGTAGATTGCCCCATCCACATATTAACTTGACTCAGGAAAAGGCAATATACAATAAGAGATCAGTAGAAAATGATGAAGGCAAAGGTAAGCACTGGGTGGAGTCACAAGAGTTAAAGGCAACAAAAGTAAATATAAATACTATTTAAGATACAAAATCCTGCAGTAACAATAACAGCAGTAATGTATGAGTGACACAAATAGAGATGGAAACTTAACAGTTTGGGGAAAGCAAATGGGCCTATACCCACAAATATATATGGATTTGACAGAGGATATTTCTACATATGTATTTATAGGTGCAAATATATCCATGAATATAGCTGAACATTGTTGTTGTTGTTGTTGTTATGTGCTGTTGAGTCAGACATGACTCATAGCGACCCCTCCTTGGGTTTCTGAGGCAGTATCACTACAGAGGTAGATTGCCTCATCTTCCTTCTGAGGAGTGGCTGGTGGGTTTGAACCTCCAGCCTTCTGGTTAGCAGTCAAGTGCCTTTAGGCACTATGCTACCAGAGCTCCTAGCTGAACGTAGAGGGGGCAAAGTTATGAAGACTTCTTAGCCATAAACAAACACCTTGAGGGCATGAGTTGCTGGTCCTGAGGATTCACGACTATAGTCTCAGGGGACATTGAGGTCAATTGTTCCAACTTAGTTCCAAAGACAATGTTCTACAACCTACTTTGATGAGTAGCAACTGCAGTCTTAAAAACTTGTGAGAAGCCATCTAAGGTGCAACTATTGGTCTCTCCCTGTCAGAAGCAAAGAGAAATGAAGAAAATCAAAGATGCATGGAAACAATTAGTTCAAAGGACTGATGGACCATGTCAACATCAGCCCCCATGACTCTGAGACCAGAACTAGACAGTGCCCAGCTATCACTACTAATTGCTCTAAAAGGGATCACAATAGGAAGTTCTGGATAGAGTGGGATAAAAATGTGGAACAAAACTCAAAATCATAAAAAATAACAGACTTAGTGGTTAGATAGAGACTGGTGGAACCCCCAAGAGTATGGCTCTTAGTCACCCTTTGAGCCTGGAACTCAACCCTGTGGCTCAACTTTCAGCATTAAAACAGACAGGCCTGTATGGTGAAAAAATAACACCAGAGAGTTACCTACTACTTAGAACAGCCAAGCATATGAGACCAAAAGGACAACATTTGCCCAGAAATGAAGTTCAGAGGATAGGAAGGTATAGGAAAGAAAGAAAAATGGAAATGGGAAACACAGGGAGGAAGTGGGATGAGTACTGTTAAATTGTGGGATTGCAATCAATGTCATGAAAAGAAATGTGTATGAATTGTTGATTGGAAAACTGATTTGCTTTGTAAACTGTCATCCATATTACAATAAAAAGATAAAACGCACACAGACACACACATAGACACATACCTTGCTTTGGTATGGTTTCATTAACATAACAAATTCCTATTCTCAAATGGGATTATCTCTATAAGTATAGAGGTTTAAGATTTACAATATGTATGTTTTGTTTGGTAAACAATTCAATCCACACATTCTACCCTTTGGCATCCTAAAATTCATGTCTTTCCCACATGCAAAACACGTTTACCTTACTACAGGTAACAGGTAACAAATGACATCCTTGAAATCTTCCCACAATCTTCTTTGCCCTGTGACTTTCTTACAAAAAGATTTCAATCTTTACTCTAGAATCAGCCTTCAAGTGTTATCACAACCTTGGAATATTTCTGGGCCTGTGATTACTGAGGACAATTTTATCCCTTTAAAACATACCCTTTAATAGCCAACACTATGGCCTTTAGTCATCCTTTGGATCTGGAACTGAGCTAAGGCCTATAGCTCAATTTTCAGCCAAACAATAGGTCTAAAAAGTGAATGATAACACTAGGGAATATGCTTTCCTTAGAACTATCAACGATTAGAGATCAAAAGGTCAGCATTTGCCCAAGGATAAAGTTCAGAAGGCCAAAAGAGACAGGAAAGAAGGAGGATTGGAAAGGAGAAGCACAAGGAGGAAGTGAGATGAGTGATGCTACATTGAGGGGGATTACAATCAATGACAGGTACTCTAGTAGCATAGTGCCTAAGGCACTTGACTGCTAACCAGAAGGCTGGTGGTTCAAACCCACTCCTCAGAAGGAAGGTTGGGCAATCTACTTCCATAATGATACCGCCTCAGAAACCCAAGGAGGACTAGCTATGAGTCAGGGCTGACTCAACGGCACATAACAACAACATCAACAGTGAATGACATGAAACAAAATGTGTATGAATCATTGAATGGAAAACTGATTTGCTCTATAAACTTTCACCCAAATCTCAATAAAATGTTTTAAAAAATAAATAAATAAAACATACTCTTTTACTTAGATATTGCCACTGAGTTGTTGTAGAATCTGAAATCAATGCATAAATTAGAAAGCACAAAATTCTAAAAATCCACATATTATAAGAGAAGAAAAATAGATGGTATACAGATATATCTATATATATCTATATATATATATAGATAGATATATATATAGATATATATATATATCCAATAATGACACAAGAAAGAAGAAGAATTAGAATTGATGTAAAAATGCTTAGGTTATAACTGTCAAGTAGAAAAAGCAAGTTGCAAAATTGTACAAACAGTTTATTCTTGACTGAATTAAAATAGCTAAGAAAGGCTGGAAGGAAAAATGCCAAAATATTAACAGTTACAGTGGTTGCCTTTAGGCAGAGGTTTTTCTTGTAGTCTCATTATTCTGTTTTATATTTACTATATACGAAGAGAGTTATGTTACTTTTATTAATAGAAAAAAAAAAATGTAACTAAATTAAGCCATTATTGTAACCTTTAGGCAGGGAGCAACGATGTCTGGGTCTTTTAAATCCACAAGGGCATGCACTGAGCCCTCAAAGCACATAAATTACTGGGTGTTCAGGGCAGAGAGTAGGCAAAGCATTTACCCAGATGCATCACAAAGAAAAGTCCCTGAGGTTTGTTCTCTCCATGCAAAGGAGGGAATCACCCATATCGCTGAGTCTCAATTCACTAGCATTAGAGGGGTAAGAACATGAGTGGCATTCGGGCATGCTTAGGGAGCAGGATGCTCTGTGAGCATTCAGTAACAAAAGAGGCAGTAATAGCCCAGAAAATCCAGTTGTCTTTAATATAACTCCAAGCTAATATACTTAGCCTGTATTTTAGCATCTATACCAGGTTGAAAGAAATGGACCTGCCAATAACTTAAGAGAACAAAGGCCCCCTCTCAGCCCCCGCATCATTCCCCCCACCCCATGGCCCTGCCACGCTCTGCCTCCTCACAGCAGCGCTCACCTCAAGCAATCAATTCCATTTCTAAGGAGACAGAGAACAATTTATTCAGCTTCAATTTGCTGAGAGGAAAACCTTCTATTCTCTAATATTAATTCTTGAAGCAGATTCAAAAACAATTTTTGTTCCTTGCCAGGGTTTGGGGCTTTGAGAGATATTAATGTAGACAGTCTTTGAAATAGTAAGAGTTGGCAGCATTGTAAGGATCCTGAAGTTAGAAAAACATAAAAGAAAGTCTCAGAGCAAAGTATATGTTATCTTATGTGTTGAAATATATATCAAACTTTCTGTGAGGTAAAGGGCTTGGGCATCTCCCTGTGATCTATGGGCATAAACACAGATAACTATTGAAATCACTTAAAGTAGATTTTCCCTGTAATATGATCAGGGATATTTGGGAAGAAGCATATGTATTTTTCTCTTGAAGTAGTTTTTTACATCTCTAGTTCTGAAACTAGTCCTTCCATGAAGTTTCAGGCTATGCACTTGGAATCTATAAGCACGTATAGAACATGATAAGATGGTCTAATAGCACTTTAGCCTTTATATTTCTCTCTCAGATTTAATTTTTGTTTTCGATTTTTACCAATTTTCACAGATACCATGAAATATGTTCCCACTGACACTTTTTAGACTTTTCCATAAGATTAATAGACTTTATTATTTTAAACTAAACAACCATATTGTAGCATAGTAGGTTCTAACATGGTTAATTAGTTTAATTGATGGGGGCAAAGCTTGACAACTGTTTCTTTA
Organism: Orycteropus afer afer; assembly: GCF_000298275.1. Taxonomy (NCBI): domain Eukaryota; kingdom Metazoa; phylum Chordata; class Mammalia; order Tubulidentata; family Orycteropodidae; genus Orycteropus; species Orycteropus afer. The sequence continues at coordinate 1,899,511 of NW_006921950.1, forward strand.
TTGGTAAAATTTTCTATTGGTTCCAGAAACTGAAAATCAGGGAACATTACCAGAAGGCTTAAGTAACTGGATTCAGTTGATTTTGTCATTTAATTGACTAGTTGCCTTGGTGCCACACAGTATGTGTTTAGTGGTATTGCATCGGAATTTGTCAGGGCTCATATAATCAAGACAATCCTATTGACGCTCTGCTCCAGATTATCTTCTGTCTTATCTTGCTAAAACACAAATGTGCTCATGCCATTGCTTATAAACCTTGGCTGGCTTCTTACTGTCTACAGAGAAAAAGGCCAAACTCCTTAGCATATCAAGATTCAAAACTCTCTGACAGCTAGTACTAGCCCTACTTTCCAGTAGTTAACCCACACCTCCTCAAAGCCTGCCAACATGGAGTGCATAACCAAGGAGGGCTATAGAGGTAGGAGCAGTGGTCCTGGTGGAGGTGAGGGACAGGGCAGAGTGTGGCACGTGCAAAAAGGTGCACCTGGGGAATGTCACCAGGGTAGGACTGGGCTGTGGCAATGCCAAGGCTAATGGCTATAACTGAAAATTGGTGTTTGGAGTATAGAAGTGGGATGAGAAAACCAACATCAGAGGAAAAGAGAAAACCATTTTCATTTGTCTTTCTCCAGAACCACTTTCATGGGCAGGACTTTGCAGAAAAAATTTACAGACACTTAAAGAGACAGAACTAGGTATCTTTGTGTTGAGTAGCAACTTTGGAATTATATTCTTTAAGTTCAATTTCCTGTCTACCACCTGAGGCTCTGACTTCTGTGCTTTCTGTACCTTCTTTCTCCCACCAGAAAATGAAGATAATAATAGTACCCATCTCATAGAATTATTGAAAGGATTAAACAAATTAACTCAGGTGTCTGGATGTGATATGCTCTTAACAAATCTTACCTATTCTTTTATACTATTGTAATAATTTTGGACATATTTTCTTTACACATTTAGGAAATAGAAAAGCACAGAAAACAGACTTTGGCTGCAATGTAATGAGTAGGGTAACCGATTATCCCTGGTTTACTGGTATCTTTCCCTGTCTCATCACTGCAAGTCCCATATCTCTGTAAATTCCTCAGTCCTGGACAGATTGGGACAGTTGGTCACCCTAGTAATGGGTATGAGAGTTCTTTACAAACAGAACATAGAGCTTTTTAGCACCATGATATTGACTAAATCATAAGATATACTCATATTTATAAACTAAGCTCATTGTCATTGAGTTGGATCTGACTCATAGTTACCCCTCCTTGGGTTTCCGAGGCAGTATCACTATGGAAGTATATTGCCCAACCTTCCTTCCAAGGGGTAGCTGGTGGGCTTGAATCACTAGCCTTCTGGTTAGCAGTCAAGTGCCTTAGGCACTTATAGGCATAAACTATCAAATAGCAGCAATTTCACATTGTTGTTGTTGTTGTTATGTGCCGTCGAGTCGGACCCGACTCATAGTGACCCCTCCTTGGGTTTCCGAGGCAGTATCACTACGGAAGTAGATTGCCCCATCTTCCTTCCGAGGAGTGGCTGGTGGGTTTGAACCGCCAGCCTTCTGGTTAGCAGTCAAGTGTCTTAGCCACTATGCTACCAGAGCTCCTAGGCTTTACTTAATTACTTAACATGACTAGGAGGAGACTAAGGAGAGGAAGAAAGACTTTAACTTAGCTCTCAATATTTAATGTCCCTTGAGCTCTGATAGCATAGTGCCTAAGGCACTTGATTGCTAACTAATCTAATAAATTTGCTGTTTGTTTGTTATCTGTACTTTGGTTAATCATCTTCATGGCTCATAAGTCAGGAGAACCAAAAACATGAAAAATGACCATATGGAGGCAGAACAAGCACTATGCTAAGGGAAAAAGAAAGCCCGAAGGAGAACATGCACATATTAAAGTTGAGGAGAGTGCCAGCTGCATGTTTGGGGAGAGAAAGGCTTCAGAATGAGATGTGGTGAATCACCTTGTGTGCTCCAGCTCCTGGAAAATCTAAGGTGTCTTGAGCTTCACAGATCCAGCCAGGCCTCTCTAGCAAGAATCTCATGGCAGAGTGGGAAATGGCTTTCTAGAAGGGGGTCAATTTCTTATGGGCTAAACCATAAAACACTGGGATAGTTAAGAAAAACACAGATTAAATTTTATTTATTATTATTATTATTATTTTATGAAAACACAGGAGGAGGAAAAATTCCAAGTTCATTTTGACTTTTGGAAAAGAATCCAAGGATTTCTTAATTCACTTGAAGCATTTTGGCCTCATTCTATTAACAAGTTTTAAATGTCTTTGATGTGTAATTCTCTCTAAGAGTTTGGATGAAACAAGAGGATTACAAAGTTTTGTTTAGGGAATGTCATACTATGAAGGATCTGTGACTGGATTTGGGGAGGATTCAATAATGTTTTATTGGATGGTTCCATATATTGGGTGAACTGAACATATTAGATCAAAGATTTTTAACTCTTATGAAAATTTGAAGTAAACTTTCAAAAAGAGAAGAGAATAGAAGTAATGGCTTTCAATTTCAAAGACTCTATGACCCATGAATATATTAGCTTTTGAGGGAAAGACTGAGAAACTAGGGTAGCTATATTTATAAAGCTATTGTCATGGACCTTTGTGAAAAAAAATGAAGAATTCACAAACAGAAGACTAGAAAGACAGGACACTATATCTGATGTATTTCTAGTAAGTTTAGCAAAAGACTAACAAAAGAGCATCATATTTTTTTTTTCTGAATTTCAGATGAGAGAAAATGATGCTACTCTCAAGACTCCAGGATTGAGAAATGAGAATGAGGAACTTAGAGTTGTGTCTGCTGGAGTCTAATCTACACATCACCTATTATTAGAAACTGGAAGACAGCCCGCAGCTTTGTTTTGGGTTTGTCTTAATGCAACCACCATTTACTGAGTTTGTAACACACATTGTATGAGGTGAGGGGAATGAATGCCTTTGAGGAGTTTAGAGGATTGTGACTAATATACAAGAAGCAGTTAATAAACCAACTATTATTGGTTAGTAAAATAGTGTGGTGTAGTAAATTACCTGGTATGGCTTTTCTAGTCATAAGTCATTGTAAACTCAGTGGTGGAATTTGCCGTGAGCAACTGAGGAGCTCCTGATTGTAAATGTTATCCACCTGGGGTATTTCTGTTGAGAGTGGCACAAAGCAATGTTCCGGGAAGTTTGCTCTCTCTCAGGTGCTTAGAATTCTGATGTTATGATTAGTTAGTTTGGCCACTCTGCCAGGCTCAAAAGGAGGCTTCCTAGAGGCAGAAGTCTCTCTGACTGCTGGCTGAGAAGGACGTGCTGCTGACAGAAATGTGCTCCTGAGAGAAACATGCTGCTGGGAAAGAGACACAAGAGACACACACTGCTGAGAGACACCGAGAGACATGCACTGCTGGGAGAGAGACTGTGAGAGACTGTTGGCTGAGAGATGGTGGGCCGAGAGAGACTGAGTATTGTTCCTGAACTTGAATTGTAGCCTGGTGTTTCCCTATTAAACCCCATACTCTGCGAGTTCTGTGTGGCCACTGCAGCAAATTATTGAACCCAGCGGAGAGGTGGTAGGTGCTACAGGACTAATGGTTGGTGAAAGGGCTGGAGGGAGGCAGCATGTCTGGCCTCACAGGAATAGGCTATTGATGGTGATTCTGTATTCCTCTTGTGTGATTAGAGGAGGTCAGAAGATGGTATCTCCCTGACCCTTTGGCAAATAGTCAAGTTATAATTACTAACTTAGTAAGTTAGTAACTTGACCAGATGGGAAAGTGCATGCCATTTTCTTAAGTTCATGAGAAATCTTGAAAATACTATTAAAACAATTGTGGAAATATGTAGAAAAGGGAGATTGATTCAAACAGCTTTTAAGGCGGAATCTGGCCTCTCACTGCTCTGTCAAGAAGTGCCTTTCTCACTATGGGTTTTCTGATCTAACCAGCTTCAGATTGTTATCCACTTGATTTAAAGTCTTTGAAAAACTGCCATCATGTGATGCAAGATTTGCTTATGTCAATCTATCATCTTTCAGCATTTTTAATTTAATTTTGTGGAATAAAATAATCCCACCATAGATCAGAAGTTTGAACTACAAGGTATAATGTTGTTATTGTTGTTATTTGCCGTCGAGTTGGATCCGACGCATAGCGACCCCTCCTTGGGTTTCTGAGGTGGTATCACTAAGGAAGGTTGGAAGTAGATCGCCCAACTTTCCTTCTGAGGAGTGGCTGGTGGGCTTGAACCACCAGCCTTCTGGTTAGCAGTCAAATGCCTTAGGCATTACACTACCAGTGCTCCCACAAGGTATAATGAGTCCTAATTCCAGTACTCAGAAAAAAACAAATCGATAAAAACAAATTTTTAACATACATATAGCATTTGTTATGAGCCACAAATATCTATAGTAATTAATGTATAAAAGCTTATTTAATCCTCACAACAACACTATTCATACAACAAAAACTATTTGATGAGTATCTACTATGTACCAGATACTGCTATAGATTCTGGCACTATTCTAGGTGTTATGAAGTAGGAACAACCATTTTTCTTACTTTCAAATGAACCCAATTCACCACCTCATGCCTCCTCTTGGGAGATCTCACTCAGCTCTTGAGATTCCAAACATTCCCTTGCCAAAGAAAACCAAAGAAACAAACTCACTGCCATTGAGTTGATTGCAATTTGTAATGACCCCATACAACAGAGTAGAACTGCTCCATAGAGTTTCTAAGGTTGTAAATCTCTATGGAAGTAGACAGTCTCATTTTTCTCGCATGGAGCGGCTACTGGGTCCAGACCATCGACCTTTGCTCATCTCTGCTCTTAATGCCCCAGAGACCATGATGAAGCCAGGTGAGTTTTACTTCTTGGCATTCTCCTCAAAAGAGAGGGAAGGGTCCATGCCATCGGGGACAGGGATACAGATGATGGGAAGTGGATACCAAGACCATAAACCATGACCAGTCACACAGGACAGCCACCTTCAGGACCTGTTGCCACTGAGTGAATTCCGACATATAATGACCATATAAACCAAAACCAAACACACTGCCATCCAGTCAGTTCTGACTCATAGCAACCCCTTTTGGGTTTCCAAAGTGGTAAATCTTCATGGAAGTAGTGGCTGGTAGGTTTGAACTGCCAACCTTCCAGCTAATAGTCAAACAGAGTAAAACTGTTGCATAGGGTTCCCAAGGCTGTAATATTTATAGAAGCTGACTACCAGGAAGAGCTGGTGGTTTTGAGCAGTCAATCTTTTGGTTAGCAATGGAGCACTTAACCACTGCACCGCCAGGGCCCCCTCCAATGTGTGGGAAGCTAGCCTTAAAAATCTTGAAAGAAGAGGCCATGGAAACAAATTTTCACTGAATTTCTTCTCATTTCTCCTTTATATTCCCTTATATTTTTATATTCTCAATATAATGTTGTATATAGGTATAAATTAAGGGAAACGATATGAAAAACAAAGGTAAAAAGGATCTAGATAATTGTTATACAGCATATATAACACTAAAACAAACAAACAAACAAACAAAAAACCCTCCCTCTTGGGTTTTCGAGGCATTTTCATTACAGAAGTAGATTGTCCAGTCTTCCTTCCCAGGAGTGGGTGGTGGGTTTGAACCACTATCCTTCTGGTTAGCAGTCAAGTGTCTTAGGCACCACATAATGAAGTTGATCTATATATCCTGGGCTTGAAAAATTTCCCATGGTACAATAACTTAAAAAAGCTAGTGGTAGAACATTATGGGTAGCAATGACACTCTAATTGGGGTCCAGGGATCCCTGGGAGTCACTGAGACCCTTTCTAGAGTCCATAAGGTCAACACAATTATCATAATGTTGCTAAGACATTCATTTTCTTTTTCATTCTCAATCTCTTGTAAGCATAGGTTGGAGGTTTCCAGAGACTACATGCTGAGTGAAATCACAACAGAATGACTGCAGAAGTATGTAAGAAAATTCAGCTGTCTTCTATTGAAGTAGAAGTTAAAGAGACTGGCAAAAATGTAAAACAAACAAACAAATACATTTATGTCCATGCAATGAATTTATTATTGTTATTTAAAATATATTAATAAATATTTCTAAAATTCTCATGTAAGCTCTAATATTGTAAGCATTTGGTTTACAATATGGATAAATGGATAAAGAGAAGGGAGGTCAATGAGGAGGAGGACAAGGAAGACTGAATCAAGAATGGTAGACCCTTGTTTAAAAATATTCGGTCAACAAATTCTTATTGAGTAGTAATCATGTGACAGACCCTTTTCTAGGCTTTGGAGATATAGGAGAGAAGAAATAAAGCCATTTAAAGAAAGAAAGAACAGAACAATGGATCCAGGGTGCATTTTAAAAATACAAATAGGATCCTGCCATGTTACAGTTTGTATTTCTCATTTCTATTGGTCTTATAAAAAGACCAAACATTGTAAAATGGACTATTGGTTGCTGCCATTTATTTCTTCCCTGTTCCCCTTGTACCACCATGCCATTCTAGGCCTTCTATGCTACAGTCACTTGGATCCTTCAGTTCCTCAAATGAACCGGCATCTCTCCTCCTACGGAGGCCTCTATCTGCAATGCTTCCCTCTCTTTCCAATGCCTTTTGCCAGTTCACATCTATTCTTTAGATCTCAGTTGAAGGGGATTTTCTCAAGGACTACTTCCCTGATTCCCCACCCTACTCTTTTGTTATATAACTCCAGGAAACCACATAATTCTTCTTTGCATTATTTCCAAGTCAGTGTATGGATTCCTATAAGAGCATGGCCCATGTGGGTTTTCACTCATTGCTCTAGCTCGAATGCATGGGGGTATGGGACCCAGGGCCTTTACAGAGAACAGTGAGACTCATTCATTCACCCCACAGATATAAAGTTAGCACCTACCAAGTGCCGGCCATGTTGCTGGGCACTGCAATATAACTATGAAGCAGTCCGACAAAAGCCCTGCGCTCGCAGGGCTCATATTCCATGACTCACTGAGGCCAGATGCCTTGTTTGAAGACATGCCAAAAGTGCAGGTATAGACTCAGGTAAAGTCCCACATCTTCAACACCTAGTTGACCACTTGCCCTCCTTCCTGCCTTACTTCCTAGATGCACAGGGTGTGTAAAGACAGACTGAGAGACACACAGGAGAACTCAATACTTGTATTCATCCACTTCTGGAAGGCATGGTGCCAGGTGGTGATAATTCAAAAAAAAGTCATGGCTGCAACCCTGTGGAAGATGCTTTGAAAAGGACGGACACATTGAAAGCTGGAAAAATGCAGTAAGTGAGGCTAAACAGATAGAAGTAGTCAGCTATATGAGCACACCATATGCAAAACATAGCAAAGCTGACCTTTGTTGTGTTACTGATGCATAACCATGAAAAAAAATTTAAATATCATATATCTTCAAATAATTTGGAGGTAGAGGTACTTTAAAAAATGTGTCTGGGAGAAAAAAAAGAAATTCAAAGCAGACATTGTTGTGAATGCGTCGCTGTCGGGGAAAGGTCTTTGTAGCTAAAGTGAAATGGCATTTCTTTGTTAATGAGGTGCACAATAATGAAGAGATTTTTTTGTTTTTTAAAATAATAATGTAGATCTACCCTGTAATGCAGTAGAGATCTGGGTTTAGTCCACTTAACCTACTGTCTAAAATATCATGCAATTTCTAGCATAAGCATCTATGGATAAACTGAGTTATATCTTGCACATTGGAGCAATTCACAAAGCTGTGGTAGAGGCTTTTCTCATTAAAGATTTCCTGTGGTAAAGCGTCAGGAGATCTGGTGGCGCTGCAGTTAAAGCGTCAGCTGCTAACCAAAAGGTCAGTAGCTTGATGCCACCAGCTGCTCTGCAGAAGAAAAATGAGGCAGTCTGCTTCTGTAAAGATCTACTACAGCCTTGGAAAGTCTAAGGGGCAGTTCTATTTGCTACTATGCATCGGAATTGACTCAATGGCACTGGGGTTGGATTTGGTTTATGCTAAAAAGTAAGTGTAATAAACATCTTGCCCATATTTCACATAAAAACATTTCTGTTTATGGACAGAAAGCCCACATTTTACATATTGAAAATTGAAACAAATGATAACCATCAGTTATCAGATGATATTTGGAAACTCAAGACTTGCTCATAGCAATTGAAAGATAATAATGTTTCAAGAATCAGGTAAATCTGGACCTCAAAGGAATGAAAAATGATTTATTAGTGTTTTCAAAAATTTAGAAATAAATTCTAAGATCATTTGAAATGATGTGTAATTCTGCCCACCTGAGTCCCAAATCAATGAATTCATCTCTCCATTCACCTAGGTGAAAGTTGTAAAGTGTGACTTTATGTTGACTGACTGTAAATTGAGAATATTTATCTTCTTGTTTTGTTTTGGTTTTCCCAAAATGACCACTGTGAAGTCTGGTGCGCTCAAGTTGTGCTATCTCCTAGAACCTACTGCACTGGGTACTTTCTGAGAGCCTGAGCCAGGGACCTGGGATCTGCTCCTCCCCAGGGGCAGGAAATGATGGCTTTTGGACACAGACTTTGTGTACATGTTAGCAGGAAACCATTGGCTCATAGTATGAAGCTTCAGAACATTCTCAGACTCTGACCCTTTAGTCCACAATGCTCAGGTTTACTCCCAGATTGTGGTGGCTGGGCAGAGCTGGGAGCCTAACGTCTCTCTGAATCCCATGTGCTGACCAGCAGAACAGCTTTAAGTGTTTATCAACCCAAGTGGTTGTTTGGCTTGATATTTGGAAACTGAGGACCAAGATGGGATGCTGGGCCACGGGATAAGAAGAATGTATTTGGAGTAAATACGTTCTGTTTGGCATGAGATTTCCTTTCAGTTACAATTCATACTAAAGTCTTTGGGAAAGTACTGTTATACCTAAAACATTTTGCTTTGAAAAAAAAAAAAAAGGCTTAAAAAACCAGTCACTTTTGTTTGTGTAGCATTGAGTTTATGCTAATTGGTGGTGGAATATTTTGTATTTTGGGAAAGGATAGCAATAACGGTGGCACAACATGAAAAATATCATTAATCTCAAAAACAAAAAACAAACAAACAAACAAACAAACAAAACCCAGTCATTTGTGCTCCCTAGTATAAACGAAGATTCGGACACAATTTAAAAGCAAGCATTTTCTTTTCAAATGTGGAGTCCTTTTTTTTTTTTTTCTTTTTTAAAGTGATAGAAAAGGCAACTTTGATCACACAAATCATCAGAATGTTCAGATGAACCATAGGAATGATACCAACCCTCTTTTCAAAGCAGCTTTGAAACCTGACTCCTGTAGGTTACCACTCAATCCTAATCCTCAACCAAAGAAAACATTCAGGAAAGAATCAATCACTTAAAAGAACTTAAAAGTGCTGAGGAGGCACATAACATATATATTCAACTCAAAGTAAAATTAAGCTAGTGATGAAGATACAGATTGGAGTAAATCTTAAAGACAGCTTCACTTTCATTTTTGCCATGAAAGTGGGGATACTTTCTGTATCTCAAAACCCACTTCTGTGCCCTATTTCTGAACAGAAAGCCACATTGCAAAAGCAGAAACCTGGAGTTATCTTCTGTCCTATAACTTTTTACCAATGATACCTGCATGGTATATTTTCATGTTCAGTTATCAATGGGACTGCAGCCTTTTGTTTTTTTTTCTGCCTAACTCTAAAATATTTAATTTGCTTAAAATTAAGTACTAAAATATGCTTTAGAAACAGGATTTACTTCATCTATTACCAAGTAGTTGGATATTTTCTTCATGGTATTATGGGCCTTTAGACTACATATGATTTATGATATAAATGTATTCTTTGTGGTATATGGAATTAGGTGAATGAAAGTAAATATTCTAAGATGAAACTCTTGAGAATGTTGAAGAAACTAGGAGCTCTGGTGGTGTAGTGCCTAAGGCATTTGACTGCTAGCCAGAAGGGTGACGGTTCAAACCCACGAGCCACATCTCAGAAGGAAGATTGGGCAATCTACTTCTGTAGTGATATCACCTTGGAAATGACTCGATGGTAGTGATTTCGTTTAGTTTATTATTACTTATAGTATAATGGGAGCTCTGGTAGCATAGTGGCTAAGGCCCTTGACTGCTAACCAGAAGGTTGGTGGTTCAATCCCACCAGCCACTCCTCGGAAGGAAGACGGGGCAATCTACTTCCGTAGTGATACTGCCTCGGAAACCCAAGGAGGGGTCGCTATGAGTTGGGTCCGACTTGACGGCACATAACAACAACAACAACAATAATGGCTCCATAGGGTAGTATATACCCTATGGAGCCATTATTGGGGTACATAGGGTAGTATGTGGGAGCTCTGGTAGCATAGTGCGTAAGGCACTTGACTGCTAACCAGAAGGCTGGCGGTTCAAACCCACCAGCCACTCCTCGGAAGGAAGGTTGGGCAATCCTACTTCCGTAGTGATACTGCCTCGGAAACCCAAGGAGGGGTTGCTATGAGTCGGGGCCGACTCGACGGCAAACAACAACAACAACAACAGGGTAGTATGTATAGATTCTATACTTAGCAACTTTCTGAATGTATTTCAAGAAATGCATCATATGTAAATTATTGTATGAAACTAAAACTGAAAAGTGAGAGTTAAACAAGAATATATTTCATTCACTAACTAAAAATGGAACAATGTCATATTGGTAAGGTATGAAAACACTGGGAACCTGTTTCAATTCCATTTCTCCACCCACATCAACTTGTATAATCACAAGGTAAGTTACCTACTCTCTCTGCATCCCAATTTCCTTCTCAATCAAGTTTGTTGTTGTTATTATGTGCCACTGAGTCAGACCCGACTCATAGTGACCCCTCCTTGGGTTTCAGAAGCAGTATCACTATGGAAGTAGACTGCCCAACCTTCCTTCTGAGGAGTGACTGATTGGTTTGAACCACCAGCCTCCTATTTAGCAGTCAAGTACCTTAAGCACTATTCAATAATCTTACTTACTGGTAGTTGTCACGAGGATTAAATATACTAATTTTCACTAAACTGCCTTAGATAGAGACTGGCAGCTATTAATATTTGATCAATATTAATTAAATCTGTATTTTAATAAAAGATTGAAGAGGTAAAAGTAGAAATCTCTAAACAACTCATTCTAATTGGCTTCCACTTTCTATGTAGTGTAACAGTTTTATGTACTGTGATTATTAAAAGGAATCTAGGAATCTTAAAAATGAAACCTTCATTTGTGGGTAAGTCATCCAATAAGGACTCTGTCACTTCTTCTCTTTGCTTGGCAGTGTGTCTCTTTTACTACATTAAGAACTATGAAAATACTTATTTGGGTAGTGTCTCTGAAATATCTCAGCCTGTGAATATAAATGCATTTATATCAACACCCAAATCTCAATGGCTCTAAGTCTCTACTTACTCACACAGAATATAAAATCCTTCCCATAGTTTCCTCATCTCTTAAATAATTTGGGCAATCCTAAAGGAGAAATTCATGAGTGATCTGAATGTCCCCTAGCCCATGGCTCTCAAATGTTGCTGCACATTAGAACCACGTGGGGAGCTTTAAACAATTTTGCTGTCCAGGTCACTCCCAAGAAATATGTTTTAAACTCCAAGAAACATGTTTTAAAGCATAGTTAAATCACAACTCTAAGTAAATCAGAATCTCTAGAAGAGGTGGCCAGGCATCAAGATTTTTAAAACTCCCCAGGTCATTCCTTGGAGCTCTGGTAGCATAGTGCCTAAGGCGCTTGACTACTAACCAGAAGGCTGGTGGTTCAAACCCACCAGCCACTTCTCGGAAGGAAGGTTGGGCAATCTACTTCTGTAGTGATACTGCTTCGGAAACCCAAGGAGGGGTCACTATGAGTCGGGTCTGACTCCACAGCATATAACAACAACAACAACAAGGTCATTCCAATATGCAGTGTGGTTCGAGGACCAGTGCCCCAAATCCACCAGCATGTGGGTCTCAGATGAATTCAGTTGGGCAGTTTGGCTCTGATCTACATATATCAAAACTGCCCATCTGCCAAATGACAGAATTTCAGCCCTTCCCCATCTAGTATTTTCCCAAATTCTCAATTTGGCAAATAATTTAAAAAATACTGCAGCTTAAAGTCCATCCCAGTCTAAATAAATCAGAACTCCTGAACGTGGGGCCCGACATCCAGGATTTGTAAAGCTCTTCACATGATTCCAACTTGTAGCTAGGGTTGAGAACCACTGCTCTGGAAGCTTCCAAGAGGAGAAAGCAAGGATTGCACATATTATCAGAGCCTAGAGTTGACCATCCCTTGCTCTGGCTGCCTACGTTGTTGCTATGTTCAATCATATTGATGCTGCCTGGCACCATCCTGCCATTGCTTTATTCCAAGCGGCTGATCCTTCTCTCCACTGTTGCCCACACTGCAGTGACTGGGGCCGACAAAGTCAATGGCTGTTTCACTCTTTGGAGCACCTGCTATGTCTGCTGCTAGCTCCTGAATCTCCCTCTCTGCCTACCTCTTGGTCTCAGCCACTTATCTCTCTCTCCAACCAGAAGAGGAGTACTTCATTTTCTTGTGGTGAGTTCTTTTAGAGATCCCTTAGGAGAGTTTTCAGGTGGTCATTCAAATTCTTTCAAGTTAATGACCAGCATTCTGGGAAGAGGAAGGGCCCCAGCACAGTCACTTGTATGTATTCCTAGTAAAACAACCTCACTGTCCCCTTTCCCCCAAAATGTTACCAATTAATACTCTTTTCCTCAGAGTATGGGCATGCAGCAGGAGATGGGTTGGGGTGACCAAGTCTGTTCTCACATTGTACCCAAATGAATACCATGTCCTCAGGTCTTGCCAGACTCCTTCTCCATATATAGGAATTTTCCTCTTAAGCGTTTAGTTACCCCTCCCTGCATTTGAGTTATTTCAGTGACTTGTGAACTCCTTCCTCACATGCATATATCACTACATGCCTGAATCCCAATTAGAGATAAAATTCAAGTTCCTTCCTTTGGGTTGCCCAGGCCTATGACAAATTGAAGCTAGAGCTATATAACTGTATTAGTACCTGGAACATTATGGAAACTTTAATAAAGCATATTCTGCCCAATTTAGGGAAGACTCTTGAGGAATGTTGTTGCCATATTTCCCATGCCAGTGTATCTGAGTCTTAGCAACATCCAGCCATTACATTAAGCATTCATTCACTAGTGCCAAATATCATTCAGTAGTGCCAAATAAGGAATAAATATTTCCTTAAAATCAGAATACGCTTCCCAGAAGGATAGATGGTCCCAAACTCTTTCAGTCTCTAACATACTTGGATAAGCAAAAGACTCCTGTAGACCACCTGCTTCAACCTGGTACTATGAAAGCAAGCCAAGAACCAAACAATGAACCAGCATGAATAGGAAGAATGGTGGTGTTTTTCCTAAGAGGGCAGTGTAAGTTATTAATTTATGGAATGAGTACAGGCAGTATCATAAAAATGAATCACTATGACACCAGCCTGCAGACCACCATCTGAGAACACCTGGATGAGGATATAAAAAGTTAAGACATAATTTCCCTTGTGGCATTATGGAAAACCCCAGGAGCAGCACACAGAGCTTTACATTAACTATTCAGAAACCTGCTATGCCATGCTTTGTTCTAAGTCAGAACTTGGGATCCCGAAACTCTGCCAACTGTTTGCCTGTCTATTTCTGATTGGCCAAGAGCTCATCTACCCTGGCCTGTTGTTGTTGTTGTTGTTATGTGCCGTTGAGTCAGACCCGACTCATAGCGATCCCTCCCTGAGTTTCGGAGGCAATAACACTACGGAAGTAGATTGCCCAACCTTCCTTCTGAGCCTTATGTTGTAGGTTCCCATATTACCATCAGGGCAGCAACTTGTAGAAAGGAAAAGCAAGTCAGAGAATGAGCTGTGTGCTGGGCATGAAGTCTTCATCTTGGAAACCCAAAATAACACTTTCTGCAAATGTGCAGTTCCAGTGACCATGTTTTCACAGATCTCTGGGCAAGAGAACAGTTGTATAAATTCAGTTATCAACAAGGACTAAGGAAAGAAGACTAGACATTCTTTCCCAACCGAAGAATTCCTTTCTTTTTGATGAGGTGCCCCTGTAGTTTGTCCTTGAAATTTTAATTTGAATGCAGCAAGGCACACTGTACACAAAGAGAAAAGGAATATGCTTTAAACCATAGTTATATCACAACTTAGAACGAACTGAAAAATTCATCAGAAGTAGTTTGTTTCTTGGGTGATCACTGTTAAAGCAAGTCCATTATAATGGATATTCTCTTCTCCCTCAAAAACAGGTGGGTCACTGCTGACTCCTATCAAGTTCTTTTCAATACAACCCAGGACAATTGTGTTAAGTGACTTTCCTAAAATCAAACTGTTATTTTCATTTATTAGATTTTCCCCTCAGGCACTCTGTTCAGAGTTCTATATCATATCTCCACTGATGGAATTCTTTGGATTTTTGAGCTGTGCCTCCAGAAGCAATTCAATTTCTCTTCTGAAGGAATTGCACAAAGACTTAACATCTTTCAAAACCGTCAAGGAAATGGCATCCTTGAATTTGGCAACATTCTATAACAAACACATATTTGGGCACACATACTCAGTCTTGATGTTTTCTGTGCTGCATCAATAAAATTTAATTAAAATGGGTAGAAAAAATTACAGTAATTTCCATTTATCATCCCAAAATGCCATTGTGAGACTGAAGGCTGTCATACCTGCACCTATCAAGCAGGGTGATAAAACTGTAATGGGCTATTAAAGGGGGCTATGCCATTGCCATCCTTAGAAATCTTAAAGTAATAATGGGCAACCATCTGTCTTGAATGTCATCAAAGCAGAGACCAGGCCAGCTGATCTCTTAAATTCTATTCGGGTAAATTCTTCCTTTATAATTGAATCAGACCCATACATAGAAGGACACGGATCATATATATTTATATGTTGATGTGAGTTTTAGATTTTTTTAATGATGGTAATTTTGGTTTTCTAAGTGAAGGAAATAGGAAGACAGACAGAAAGAGAGAAAGAACAGAAGTCATCTGCATAATTAAAATAAAGCCATTATTTTGGGAAAAGCATAATAAAGAAAATTAAATTTTAGAAAGTGCCAAAGGAGGTAAATATACTTTTTTGTGTTTTGGAAAGGAAGAGAGACAAAAATTGAGAAAATTAAATTAGTATGTTTTTGGAAAGAAATTTAAAGGTGAATTAATATAGACAGAAAGAAGGTATTACCTCTTGAATACAGACAAGGCTAACAGGTAACTCTGTCACAGAATCTAGTAGATGGTGATGAAGAAGCAATAACAACAATAACAATACACAACTATTCTATGCCACATGAAACACTGATGAATCTTGAAGGAAGAGAAGGACAGAGTGGAAAAATGGGATGAAATATTTGACACAAGAGGTGAACAGTACGGAAGATGAGAGATAGCACCAGTACTTTAGTGCAAATATAAAAGACATTCTTGGTTTTACCTAGCAAGACCCTCCCTAAAACCAAACTCACTGCCGTTGAGTCAATTCGACCCCTCCTTGGGTTTCCGAGGCCATGTCTGTACAGAAATAGACTGCCTGATCTTCCTTCCTAGGAGTGCCTGGTAGGTTTGAACCACCAGCCCTCTGGTCAACAGTCAAATGTCTTAGGCACTAGGCCACCAAAGCTAGTCAGTGTTAGAGGTGATAAAGAGAGGGGAACAAAATGAGGAGAGTTGTGGTGAGCAGGGGAAGGGTTTTCTTGGATTCCTTATCGTCCCTTAAAGGGGACCAGGATGAAGAAAAGAAACGCAAAGAAAGGAAGAAAAGGGATTAGTGTAGTGGTAAAAGGAGAAAACAATGAATTAGAAGACAGAAAACAGCAGCAGAATGGGGAAAAAATCCAAGTGCTGTTTCTTAAAATGATTAATATAATACACAAAAATCCAGCAAGTTTCATAAATTAAAAAGTTTAAAATACATATACATTATTCCCTATAAAAAATGTCTATAATCAGAGATATGAAAAGAAATTAAAATGTAATACTGGGTTCAGATGCACAGCTATATTCTTTGTAAGACCTTGGGCACATTTCTTAACTTCTCTAAGCTTGTAAAATATGACTAGTAATAGTATGTATCTCATGGATTTTTTGATGACTATATGTATATGGTAGGAGCTCTGGTAGCGTAGTGCCTCAGGCACTTGACTGCTAACCAGAAGGCTGGTGGTTCAAACCCACCAGCTACTCCTCAGAAGGAAGGTTGAGCAATATAATTCCATAGTGATACTGCCTTGGAAACCCAAGGAGGGATCGCTATGAGTTGGGTCCAACTCAATGGTAAATAACAATAACAACAATAACAATATATATGGTGGCATAGTGCCTGAGGCATTTGACTGCTAACCAGAAGGCTGGTGGTTCAAACCCACCAACTCTTCAGAAGGAAGGTTGGCCAATCTACTTCCATAGTGATATTGCCTTGGAAACCTAAGGAGGGGTTGCTATGAGTCAGATCTAACTCCACAACAGTGAGTTTGGGTTTTTTTTTTTTTTTTTAATTGGGATGATTTATGGAAAATATATATTTATAGTTACTGACACAATATAGTGTTCAACAATTGTTATTATTTAAAAAGTTTTAAAATCTATACATAATAAATGTAGGCTTTACACCTGCAAGCAAGTCAAAGAATTTCCTTTGGGCTTCAGTTTCCTCTAATAAAATTGTGGGTTTAGAACTTTATCCTTCCAGTATCACTAAGTTCTGAATCACTTTGACTTTATGACTTAAAATTCTCAACTGCAATTATATACTATGTTGTTGTTGTTGTTGTTAGGTGCCACCAAGTTGTCTCCAACTAGGTGAAATTTTGTACAACAGAACGAACACTGACCGGTCCAGTGCCAGCCTCACCATCCTTGCTATACCTGAGTCCATTGTTTCAGCCACTATGTCAATCCACCTTGTTGAGGGGCTTCCCCTTTTTGTTGACCCTCCACTTTACCAAGCATGATATCCTTCTCCAGGAAAGGGTTCTTTCTGACAACATGACCAAAGTGGGTGAAACAAAGTCTAGCCATTTTCACTTCCAAGGAGCATTCTGGCTGCACTTCTTCCAGGACACATTTGTTAGTTCTTTTAGCAGTCCACAGTACTTTCACTCTTCTTTGTCAACACCACAACTCAAAAGCACCAATTCTTCTTTGGTCTTCATTATTCATTGTCCAGCTCTCACATGCATGAGGTAATTGAAAATACCATGACTTTGGTTAGGTGCACCTTAGTCTCCAAGGACACATCTTTGTTCTTCAGCACTTGAAAGAGGTCTGTTGCAGCAGATTTGCCCAATACAATACGTTTTCTGAAGTCTTGACTGCTGCTTCCATTGGTGCTATTTGTAGAACCAAGTAATATGAAGTATTTGACAACTTCAATCTTTTCTCCATTTATCATGCATGATGCTGCTTGTAGGTCCAGTTGTGAGGATTTTTGTTTTCTTTATATGGAGGTGTAATCCACACTGCAGACTGTAGTCTTTGATCTTCATCAGTAAGTGCTTCAAGTCATCTTCATTTTCAGCACGCAAAGTTGTGTAGTTGATGTATCACAGGTTGTTAGTGAGTCTTCCCCTAATCCGGATGCCATGGTCTTCTTCATATAGTCCAACTTCTCAGATTATTTTCTCAGCATTCAGATTGAATAAGTATGGTGAAAGGATATAGTCCTGATTCATTCCCTTCTTGATTTTAAACCATTAAGTATCACCTTGTTCTGTTTGAATGACAGCCTCTTGGTCTATGCACAGCTCCCTCCTGAGTACAACTAAGTATTCTGGAATTTCCATTCTTCTCAATGTTATCCATAAATTTTTATGATTCACACAACCAAATGCTTTTGCATACTCAATAAAACACAAGTAAAAATCTTTTTGGTATTCTTTGCTTTGAGCCAAGATCCATCTGACATCAGCAATGATATCCCTCTTGCCACATCCTCTTCTGAATCCAGCTTGCATTTCTGGAAGCTCTCTGTCAATATACTGCTGCAACCATATTTGAATTGTCTTCAGTAAGATTTTACTTGCATGTGATATTAATGATATTGTTCAATAAGTTGCACATTCTGTGTGATCAACTTTCTTTGGAATGGGTGCAAATATGGGACTCTTCCAGTCAGTTGGCCAGGTAGCTGTCTTCCAAATCTCTTAGCATAACTAAGTGAGTGCCTAAAGTGCACTATCTGTTTGTTGAGACATCTCAGTAGGTATTCCATCAATTCCAGGAGCCTTGTTCTTCACCGATTCCTTCAGTGCAGTGACTTCTTCCTTCAGCACCATTGGCTCTTGATCATATGCCACCTCCTGAAATGGATGAACATTGACCAATTCTTTTTGGTACAGTGACTCTGTGTATTCCTTCCATCTTCTTTTGATATTTCTTGCATCATTCAATACATCATCCATAGAATCTTTCAATATTGCAACTCAAGGCTTGAATTTTTTCTTCAGTTCTTTCAGCTTGAGAAAGTCCAAGTATGTAATTCCTTTTTGGTTTCTAATTCCAGGTCTTTGCACATTTCGTTATAATAATTGACTTTGTCTTCTTGAGCTGCTCTTTGAAATCTTCTGTTCAGCTCTTTTGTCTTGTCATTTCTTCCATTTGCTTTTGCTACTCTCTGTTTAAGGGCAAGTTTCAGAGTCTCTTCTGACATCCCTTTGGTCTTTTCTTCCTTTCCTGTCTTTTTAATGACCTTTTGATTTCTTTAGGGATGATGTTCTTGATGTCATCCCACAATTCCTCTGGTTTTCAGTCATTGATGTTCAATGCATCAAATCTATTCTTTAGATGGTCTACAAATTCAGGAGCAATATAATCAAGGTCATATTTTGGCTCCCATGGATTTGTTTTAATTGTCTTCAACTTCAACTTGAATGTGCATAAGAGCAGTAGATGTTCTGTTCCACAGTCAGCTCCTGACCTTGTTTTGGCTGAAAATATTGAGCTTCTCCTTCACCTCTTGCCACAGATGTAATCAATCTGATTCCTGTGTACTCCATCTGGTGAAGTCCACGTGTATAGCTGCCATTTGTGTTGTCAAAAAAAGGTATTTGCAATGAATAAGTTGTTTGTCTTACAAAATTCTATGATGCCATCTCCAGCATTATTGCGTTCACCAAGGCTATATTTTCCAACTACTGATGATTCTTGTTTGTTTCCAACTTTTGTTTCCAATCACCAGTGATAATTTTATACTATTATAAACCAAAAAACAAAAACAAAATTCCACTACCATTGAGTCGATTCCAACTCATAGAAACCCCAATTGGGTTCGCAAGGCTGTCAATCTTTACAGTAGATTGCCTCATCTTCCTCCTTTGGAGCAGCCAGTGGGTTTGCACCATCGAACTGGTTAACAGCCAAATGCTTTATGCACCATGCCATCAGAGCTTCTTATACTATGATAAGCAAACACAAATATGTGGTTAAAAGCATAATACAGATTTGAATGAGAAGTTATGGTCCAAGTATAGCTTTGGCAGAGAAAAAATATTATATGATAAAAATTTCAAGGGGATGCACAATTCATGTCTTACTTATCATTATCCTCTCCCCAATTCCCTAGCATATGGGAGGTACACTGTTGAAGGTGCCAAATGGTCATATGTGGCCCACTATTAAAATGCAAGTTGGGTGTGGAACAAATTTCTTAACTAGGGATTCATAGAAAATAATTCTTTCTGGGCACTGAAAGTACAGTGTGTTCTTGCTATGATGTGAGAACTCCACTCTCATTAGCATTTTAAAGGGAACACTTATTAGCTGAACTACTAAATGTCCTTTATACAATATAATGAGTTTCATTGAAAAGGATCACCAGCTTAGCTAAGGAGAAATTTAAATACTTTGCCATCATTTATAAATTCAACCCTTCTAGGACGATATTTTTTATAAATGTACTTGAATGAAGGGAAGAAGAAAAGTGGTAGAAATCTTGACAAAGAAATGTAATTAGAGTTAAAAGAAAATAAAGAAAGGCAATTCTATGCTTTATGAAGATATCTTTGATCTTCTCAGAAGCTAGGGAGGCAGAGGCATTGTTGTCCATGACATTCTCTCTCCACTGTGCCTTGGAATAGGTAACCTGGATGGAACGTGCCTGCTTTTGTTAAAACTGACAGAGAAAAAAAAAATGCACAAAATCATAATCAAAAACCACTGTAATGCAAATCAATAAGGCACAGACACACTGCAGGAAACACACAAGTAATGGAATTATGCTTGAACTTTCTTTCAATATCTCAGGATTACCCTAGACATTTGCCTTATGCATTCAACTCATTAAATTTAAATTAATGCTTAATATCAGAATTAAATAAAACCCTTAATTAACATATATTGTTTCCTCTATTTTTTTATCTTGGAATGTTAATGGTCATAATTCATTCATACATTTATGAATTCAGCAAGAATTTATCAAGCTCCTAAATTCAAAGGAAAACCAAATAGTAAATTTTTATAAACTTTTCATATAGACCACAATATCCTGAGATTAACCAAAACCAAATTTACTGCCATTGATTTGATTTTGACTTATAGCATCAGAGTAGAACAGCCCCCATAGAGTTCCCAAGGCTATAAATTTTTACAGAAACAGACTGCAGTATCTTTCTCCTACAGAGTGGCTAGTGGGTTCAAACCACCAACCTTTCAGTTAGCAACCAAGTGCTTAACCACTGTATCACCATGGCTCATCCTAAGTGATTAGATAGGGCAAAAATTTGCCTAGAGCTACAATAAAAATAAATTATTAAGATAAATTTAGATGTTGATGTGTAAGTAGTTTATCAAAGGCAAGTACAATAAGCAGGTGGAATAATCCCAAACATTGAAATTGACGTCATGGAGGGCAATTACCATATTTGCTCATAGACTACCCCTTAAAGCCACTGATAGAAGCAATATTACTAATCCCAAAGGATCCTTTCTCTAGTCTTTCCTCAATGATTCTCCCACTGTGAGGCACATATCTGCTTATCTCAGTTTTACATCTAAAAGCCCTACAAACCAAACCAAACTCACTGCATGATTATTAACCTAATAGGATACAGTTCTCTTAAACACAGCACAGTGATCCACTTAAATGTCTATCTGAATTTACCTCTCCACCTTTAATTCTGAGCTCTGTCCTACATGCATATCTTCCCTGCTCCTCAGCCTATATCAGGGACCCCAACAGACTACATCCTTCCTACTTTTCCAGACAATCCCAGCTCAAGTCACACTGAGCTGCTTCATTATTTCTGGGACTTGTCAAGCTCTTTCTTTTTTTCTTTTTTTTTTTTTTTTAAGGCTATTGCTTTTTTAAAAAAATACATTTGATTGAAATACAATTTATGTTCAGTGAAATACACAAACCTAGCAGTTCAAACCCACCAGCCACTCCTCGGAAGGAAGGTTGGGCATTCCTACTTCTGTAGTGATACTGCCTCGGAAACCCAAGGAGGGGTCGCTATGAG
>NW_006921950.1:1921115-1922689 GCF_000298275.1 Orycteropus afer afer
GATGGCAGCTTGCTAGCTTTTAAGATCCCAGTCGCTACTTGCCAAAGTAGGAAGTGGAACAGTGTCTTGTATGGTATGTTAGGCCAATTGAGCTTGATGTCCCCTGTGACTATGGTCCCAAGCCCGCAGGTTCAACTTCTCAGTCCCTCTGGGTAGCTGGTTGTGACCAAGCAGTAACCAAAACCATGCCCCTTGTCAGCTACTATACACCTAGGAATTCTGATCATTCACATAAACTTATAGGACCATTGTTGGCCAACCCTATATATGTTATTGGATACACTTCCCATTTATGTTGTTGTTGTTGTTATGTGCCGTCGAGTCTGCCCCGACTCATAGCGACCCCTCCTTGGGTTTCCAAGGCAGTATCACTACGGAAGTGATACTGCCTCGGAAACCCAAGGAGGGGTCGCTATGAGTCGGGGCCGACTCGATGGCAAACAACAACAACAACAACAACAAAGTAACATGTGTCAATACAATTTTTTTTGCAGTGTTCCCTCTCCTCTTCTTCACCTCTGGCAACCAACAAACCTTCTGTATATAACCTTTCCTTGACTTTTTACAATAATGAACTAATACTATATTTGTCCTTCTGTGATTGACTTATTTCACTCAGCAGAAACCCAAGGAGGGGTCGCTATGAGTCAGGGCTGACTCGATGGCAAACAACAACAACAACAACAATGTCCTCCAATTTCATCCATGTTATGCAGTGTTTTGCAGATTCTACATTATTCTTTAGTTACATAGTATTCCATTGTGTGTATGTAGCATAGTTTGGTTATCCATTCTTCTGTTGATGGGCACCTAGGTTGTTTCTGTCTTTTGGCTACTGTAAGTAGTGCTGAGATGAACATGGGTGTGCATGTATCTGTCCTTGTCCTCGCTCTCATTTATTTAGGATCTATACCTAGTAATGGGATTGCTGGGTCAAATGGTATTTCTAATTCCAACTTTTTAAGGAATCGCCATACTGCTTTCCACAGTGGTTGTATCATTTTACAGTCCCACCAGCAGTGTAGGAGAGCCTTAAGCTCTCCATATTCTCACCCACATTTATTATTTTCTGTCTCGTTGAACTTTGCTGTTAGTACTGGGGTGAGATGTTATCTCGTTATTTTGATTTGCATCTCTCTGGTGGCTAATGATTGTGAGCATTTCTTCATGTATTTGCTGGCCACCTGAATAGCCTCTTTGGTGAAGTACCTATTTGTGTCTTGTGCAGATTTTTAAATTGGATTGTTAGTCTTTTTGTTGTTGAGGTGTTAGAGTTTTCTATAAATTTTAGACATAAGTCTCTTGTCAGATATGTCATTGCCAATAATTTTTTTCCAATCAGTAGGTTCTATTTTTATTCTTTTAGAGAAGTCTTTTGAAGCATATAAAAATTTAATTTTTAGAAGGGCCCATTTCATCTAGTTTATCTCCAGCTGTTTGTGCATTTTGGGTTATGCTTGACAGCTTATTTGTGCCATAAATTGTGGTTGTTGTTAAGTGCCGTCGAGTCGTTTCCGACTCATAGCGACCCCATGCACAGCAGAACGAAACACTGCCCGATCCCGCGCCAGCCC
>NW_006921950.1:1923344-1960641 GCF_000298275.1 Orycteropus afer afer
CTTAAGTCATCCTCACTTTCAGCAAGCAAAGTTGTATCGTCTGCATATCTCAGGTTGTTAATGATTCTTCCTCCAATCCTGATACCACGTTTTTCTTCCCTTATTTTTTCCTTGAGCAACTTTATAGATTTAGGTTTCATATTTAAGTTTTTGATCCATCTGGAGTTATTTTTGTCTATGGTGTGAGATATAGATCTTGTTTCATTTTTCTTCAAGCTCTTTCTTAGTTCTATGATTTTGCATACTCTACTCTTTGCTTCCATCCTCCACTTTTTCTATATGATAATCTGCTAATTATCCCTATGTTGTTGTAGTTGTCGTTATGTACCATGCAGTGGATTGCAACTCATGGTGGCTCCATGTGACAGAGTAGACTGTCCCATAAAGGTTTTTAAGTTGTAATCTTTATGGGAGAGGTCTTTGTCCCATGGAGCTATCTTTCTGCTAGCAGCTGAGTGTTTAACCATTGCACCACTCAACTGCAAAACACCCAACTCCCAAATCAACTTCCTGTAAATACTTTGCCTTGGGTAGGTAATTTAGCTCTCTGGTTCCCATGACATGGTGTGTATCCCACCACTATTTTAACATTTGCCACATGAGGCTGTTATTTGTACAAGCATGCTCATGTGCATACATGCATGTGTATGCATGTGTGTACATGCATGTGTGTGTATATGTTCCCTGCTATTCTGGAAGCTCCTTGAGGTGAAGAGACATGTCTTACTTGCTTTTGTCTCCCTGGGTTTTATCATGGTGTGTTCCATACAATCACTATAGCACTTAATACACACTCATTCTGTGCTTGAATTGAGAAGTTCGAAAGTCCTTCTGGCAGATCCTGAGAGGCTAAGTATCAATATAGGCTCTGTCCTTTCTACCTCAACACTGCGGGCAGCTTAGAAAAGGCCATTTCAGCCACTCACTTAAGAACAGAGAGCTTTTTCCAGCTTTAGAGTCAACTTTTTACCCCAGTGTGAAACAGGTATTCTGTTTTTTTACTGACTCAACTGGGATTTGACTTGACAATTTATTCAAAAGGTCTTTCAAATAATCAAGGCTCAAGATCAACACCAAACTATGATCCCTCCTGTCACTGCAGTCTACAAGAAAGTGATCCCTGCCCAATACTCCCTTTGCAGGAGGAAGCAGATGTGTGTCTTGTGCTCTATGTCAGGTTACAGAATATTAGGACTAGATCCTGGTCTTTAAAAACCATTCATTTAGTTCAATCATTCATTTTGCAGATGAGGAAACTGTAGTTCATAGATGTTAAATTACTTCCCTAAGTCTCTACCATTAGTAGTAGAGATGGGGGATAAAATTTAGCTTTCTGGATTCTCAGTTATGTGCTTTTTCCATCCCATCATCTTGCCTTGCCCACATCACATTCAAGATCCTTTTCTTGAATTTTCTTACAAAGTCATGCAAGGCACATCCAATTGCCTCCCATTGTCTTTTGTTTTTATTGGAAATTTAAATTTGGAGTTGCATTGTTGAGTTCCCATTCAATGGTGATAAACACTAAAATATCGGCTGGGAGGAATAGAAATAAAATAAGCATCTGGAAAGAATGTGCTATAATGAAGATGTCATTGTCCAGAAATGCAAGGCAAAGAATCTGGTTTTTCAGAAGCAAATGCATGGAAACGTCTATGTCCATGTGAGCCTATATTTTAATAAAAAACTAAAATGCTGCCGAAATTGGTAGATTTTCATAGATGATGAAATCCAGTATAAGATAAATGACCAATAAGCTGAAAATGTTTATAGATAGCCAAAAACTCATTAATTCACCCACTCACCCATCCATCCATTCATTAGTGGTTTACTGAATAAATGATATTAACTCCCACAATTGCTACTATCTTGCCTACTAATCAGGTAACATTTAATATAGTTGGCAATATAGTTGGAAGCACAGAGTCAGAAAATCAACGTTTGAAATTTGCCTTTGCCACCTATAAGCCTTGGCAATCCTGGTAGCCCACCATCTTTTCTTTACACATAAGTAGTTATTATTTCTCTCACATTAAAATAAATTATTTTTTCTTATGACTCCACTTCCCTACCAACTATTGCTTCATTTAACTGCTACCTTTCACAGAAAAACTCCTTTGAAAAACTATCTCCATTTTCTTTCCTCTCGGTCTCTCTTAAACCCATTATAACCAGGCTTTACCCTACCCATCCCAACATGGTTCTTAACAATTTCATCAATGACACTAATGTTTCTCATCTTACTTGATCTTTCAGCAGCATTTGTCACCAATTTATCACTCTCCATGAGACACACTCTTTACTTGATTTCCAGGATTGCATACTTTCCTGCTTTTTCTTCTGCCTATTGGCTACTATTACTCAGTCTCATTTGCTGGTTCTTGATCTCACTCTCTTTGTTTATATAATTATATTTATTATATTGTTGTTGTTGAGAATATACACAGCACAACATATACAAATTCAACATATTCTACACACACATTTCAGTGACATTGATTACATATTTCAAATTGTGCAACCACTCTCTCCTTTTCTGAGTCATTCCTCCCTCATTAGCATAAACTCACTGCCCCCTAAGGTTCCTATCTAATCTTTTGAGTTTCACTTGTCAATTTAATCCTATATAGATTGTTCTTAAAGAGAATAATGCTCAAAGAAGATATTTTTAACTACCTAAGCTAAACTAGCATTTGGTTATAAGAAGACTGCAGGGAATATTTTTGGTTTCGGGTTTTATAAGTATTATCTCAATTTCAAGGGTTCATTCAGCCTCCATGGCTACAGAAAGTCTAGAGTCAAGGAAACTTTGAAATTCTCTTCTGTGTTTTCTCGCTTTTGATCAGGACTTCTATAGAATCTTCTATCAAAATACTCAGTAATGGTAGCTGGGCACCATCCAGTTCTGCTTTCATGGCAAAGAAGGCAATTGTTCATGGAGACAATTAGCCACGCCTTCCATTTCCTCCTCTCTTATTCTTGACTCTCCTTCCTCTGTTGCTCAAGGCAAAAAGAGACTAGTTGTTGTTCCTTGGATGACTGCCTGTAAGCTTGTAAGATATATATAATGAAGTAGGAGGTAGAACAAAAGCACTAAACACTTTATTAGGCCAATTAACTGCAATGTCCCATGAAAGCATGGTCCTAAATCTCCAATCCACGGCAACAAATCCCATGAGGTGGTTAGTTGTACATAAGCAGCCTCAGCAGCTAATTTTCTTTTGTTGTAGATATGACTATCACACAATTTTTGCCAATTCAGCTTTTCACAAATACACAACTTATTGTCTTGAAATGTTCTTTGAAGAACATTTGCAAGATCTATCCTGAAGTACAACAACATGAGTAATAGGATAATATCTATGTGTCTACAAGGAAGACACACCTACCACTTATGTTAAAGATGAAGAAATTGAAGATTTTACAAACTTCTGTAGTCTGAAATTGATCAAACTTGCAATCAAAATGCATTGATAATTACTGGTGATTGGAATGCAAAAGTTAGAAACAAAGTAGAAGGATCAGTAGCTGAAAAATAAAGTTTTTATAATAGGAACGATGCTGGAGACTGCATGATAGAATTTTGCAAGACCAATGACTTTCACAAAACCAGCTACCTGTTTTCGAAAAGATAAACAGTGACTGTAACCTGGATCTCACTGGATGGAATACACAGGAATCAAATTTACTATATTTGTGCAAAGAAACAATGGAGATGTTCAATATCATCAGTCAGAACAAGGCCAGCCACCGATTGCTGAACAGATCATTAATTGCTCATATGCTAGTTGAAGTTGAAGCTTAAGAAAATTAAAACAGATCCACAAAAGCCTAAGTACAACCTTGAGTACATCCCACCTGAATTTAGAGACCATCTCAACACTAACGCCCAAAGACTGGATGAGTTGTGAGATGACATCAAGGATATCATACATGAAGAACAGAAAAGGTCATTAAAAAGACAAGAAAGAAAGAAAAGACCAAAATGGAAGTCAGAAGAGACTCTGGAACTAGCTCTTGAACAGAGAGTATCTAAAGTGAATGCAAGAAGACAAATTAAAGTATAATCATGAAATATGCAAAGACCTGAAGTGACAAAATGAAAAGGGAAGAGCATGTTCAGAATTTCTCAAGGCAAAAGAACTAAAGAAAAATTCCAATCTCAAATTGTAGTTATCAAAGAATTCTACAGGCAAACAATGCAGGAAATATCCCTTTGAAGTTTTCTTTAATGAATTAAAAAGGAAATATGTCACTTTGAGGACTAAGATGCACTGACTGGTATTTTCAATCACGTCATATGCATGTGAAAGCTGGACAATGAATAAGGAAGACCAAAGAAGAATAGATGCACTTGAATTATGATGTTGGTGAAGAATATTAAATATACCATGGACTGCCAGAAGAACAAACAAACAAATCAAACAGCTAGAATGTTCCTTAGAAGCAAGGATGAAGAGACTTCATGTCATGTACTTTGTTTTGGACATGTTATCAGGAAGGAACATCCCCGGAGAAGGACATCATACTTGGTAAAGTAGAAGGCAGTGAAAAAGAAGACCCTCAACAAGATGAATTGACACAGTGGCTGCAATGACTGTAAAGATGGTGCAGGACTGGAAATGTTTTATTCTGTTGTACACAAGGTCACCATAAGTTGGAACCAACTCAACAGCACCTCAGAACAACAACAACAACACTGCATTGGGCAAATCTGCTGCAAAAGACCTTTTTAAAGTGTTAAAAAGCAAAGATGTTACCTTGAGGACTAAGGTGAACTCAACTCAAGCCAAGTTGTTTTCAATCATCTCATATGCATACAAAAATTGCACAATGAATAAAGAAGACGGAAGTAGAATTGATGCATTTGAATTACAGTGTTGGTGAAGAATACTAAATACATCATGGACTGCCAGAAGAATGAACAAATTTGTCTTGGAAGAAGTACTGCCCAAATGTTCCTTAGAAGCAAGAATGGGAAAACTTCATCTCATACAATTTGGACATGTTATGAGAAGGGACCAGTTCCTGGAGAAGGACATCATGCTTGGTAAAGTAGAGGGTCAGCGAGCCAGAGGAAAACCCTCACTGACAACAGTGGCTGCAACAATGTGATCAAGCATAGCAATGTGTGTGAGGCTAGCGAAGGACCATGCAGTGTTTCGTTCTGCTTTACATAAGGTCATTATTAGTTGGAACAAACTCAGTGTCACCTAACAATAACAAAGTCCTATCTGAGGGTGAGGGGATGAGTGGGTAAAGAGGTAGGAGGCAGGCTGACATTTGTAGGAATGGGCTCATTGCATCTGTAGACAATCTTCTGTATGGCTGAGGCTGGGTGCTAATCCTTTATTTCTATCTTGAATATCCATAGAGGTTCTACTGTTTCCAGGGTGAGAGGCAGGTCTTACAGTATTTTTCTCTTTGACTGTATGCATGTACTCTAAAACAAGTGAACAACTCTGAATCCATGGAAAGGGATTGGTGTATATATTTATACACTTTTTAATATAATTTATTGCTATTCAAAGTATAAATCTGCTTGTTGGGTGATAGCATCAACGTGTCTCTGTTATTTTACTTTCTGCTTAACACACAGTGATATCACATACATTTTTTTTCACAGATGGGAGCAAAAATTAATTCACCTACATCTAGAGGGACACTATCAGTTACAAGACATATTTTAAAGTGAAAATGCAATTTAAAAATGCCACTCTAATTCTTGACGCTATAAAGAATATATAATTCTCAAAAGCCTTTGTACCCAGATGTAGCTATTTGATTAGTGGATACAGATGCAGTCCATGAATTAAATTCCTTCATAAATCATACTACCATTGGATTTTATAACATAAAGTTGATTTACATGGGTTTTCCCTAGACTTCACTAATTGACTTCCTATACTCCTGTTAATCAATTCTGGGAACAAAGGTAAAGAGGCTTTATAACTTCTACTTCTCTCATTGACAGTATGAACACAATGTGGGGAAACGCAAATGGAGATAATGTGTTTTGTAACCATGTGTCAAAGAGCCCTGGTGGCATACTGGTTAGGCACTTGTCTGCTAACTGAAAGGCTGTTTGTGTGAACCCATTGGAGAAAGATGATGCAGTCAGCTTCTATAAAGATTTAAAGCCTTGTTAAGAATGTGGTGGCTTCTTGGCCACAGTTAGTTTCCTGGAGGGAACAAGTAGTCAGACCTGTGGGCTCAGGACCATGGTCACAGGGGACATCAAGCTCAATTGGCATAACATACTACACAAAAACATTATTCTACATCCTATTTTAGTGGTAGCGACTGGGATCTTAAAAGCTTGCAAGTGGCCATTTAGATGCAACAATGGGTCCTTCCTCATCCAGAGCAAAGAAAAATGAAGAAAACCAAAGATGCATGAAAACAATTAGTCCAAGGGACTGGTAGACCATGTGATCCTCTGCCTATATGACCATGAGACCAGAAGAACTAGACGGTGCCCAGTTAGCACTGTCAACCACTCAGAGGGGGATTTAGTGCAGGAGATCCTAGATAGAGCGGGAGAACAATGTGGGACAAAACTCAAAACAAAAAAAAAAAAGACCAGGTTTGCTGGTCTGATAAAGCCAGGTGAGACTCCTGATATTATGGCCCCTAGCCACCCTTTAGGTCTGATATTGAACTCACTCCCGTGACTTCCAGCCAAACAATAAACAGACATATGGGGTGAACATTTACATCAGGTTGATACACTCCTTGGAGTGATCTATCACTGGAGAACAGAAGGGCAGTGTTTGCACAGGGAGACAGCTCAGGGGGCAGAATTGCATGGGAGGGCCAGACACAGGGAAAAGGTAACTACAGGGAGGAGGTGGGAAGAGAGTTGTTACATTGTGGGACATTGCAGTCAATGTTATGAGACAAAATGTGAATGAACTACTGTAAGGAAAATGAATTTTCTCTGTAAACTTTCACTCAAGTCACAATAAAAATTGAAAAGTAAAAAAGAAAATCATTATAATAAAAAGATTTACAGCCTTGGAAACACTATGGGGCAGTTCTGCTTTCTCTTATAGGGTCACTCTGAGTTGGAATCGAGTCAACAGCAATAGGCATTTTGGTTTTACCCATGTGACGTTACAAGATACTTTCTAGACCTTTTCCAGTTTCAGAGAGGAAATAGCAACAACCTCTATATTATGTGCCTCAGCTTTTCTCTAAAATTTGTTATTAGTTTCCAAAATGGAATTGAAACTTTGCTGGTTATGCTGGTGTAGATTGGCTGAGGACCCCTAACTTGTGAAGTTAATTAAAGGACTCCATCTTGTTTCTTTCAAAATGGTAATCTCAGGCTCTATATACTAAAATGTGGGGTATGTGTGTATCTATGTATGCATATATGTATAAATATGCATATATGCTATCTATACATGTAGTATGAGAGAAAAAAATAAGTAGGAAATGACAGATTCTGATAGAAAAAGAATGAAGAAAGGGATGAGAAGGGAAGGGAATTACCATTCATTAAGCTCTTACTATGAACCAGGTACCAGGGAAAAAAGGCAATAGGGGAAAATGGGATGATGATGCAATTGTCTAGATGTTAAAGAAAGAACTTGTAAGGGAAAAAAAAAAAAAAAATTCTTCCTTAAAGGAGATTGAGTAAAAATGGAAGCTGGCAGCCCATCAGGGAGTGCTTGTCAAGCCATTCAGAGGGAGAACAGAAGGCTGTGGGGCACTGATTTTTGCTTCTGTCTCCCCTAGGTGATGGGTTGCTGTCTCACCATGAGATGAGTTATCTTTGAAGTTCTGCTGAACAGTCTAGATAGCATGACTTAAAAGTGCAAGTCCCTTAGCAGGGTTCAGCTACCCAGAATACAAATGCTCAGAGAACGAAACAAGGTAAGGAAAACCAGCCCAACACATTTCCAATTAAACCCTAGAGAGGTAATGTTGTTGTTATGTGCCATCGAGTCGGACCCGATTCATAGTGACCCCTCCTTGGGTCTCCGAGGCAGTATCACTACGGAAGTAGAATGCCCATCATTCCTTCCAAGGAGTGGCTGGTGGGTTTGAACCACCAGCCTTCTGGTTAGCAGTCAAGTGCCTTAGGCACTATGCTACCAGAGCTTCCTGTAATTAAAAGAATCTCAAAAGACTATCTATTGGAGGTTTCTGGGTTCTTTTTTGAACATATTTATCAGGGGTGCTTAAAATTTCTTTAAATTGTATTCTGTGATTCCTCTGAGGCATTGTGGTGATCGAGAGAGGAGAAGGGTGACTTTACAGAGTCCATGGGAAGATGGGAGGTAGGGTCAGGTCCAGCTGAGTTTGCAACATGACAGAGAGAAAAGGATGAAAGCAGTAACCATTTTGGAGATCTTTAAGGTAAGCCCTCAAGAATTCCACTTAGGAATTCTTTCTGCTTAGATGTCACTTACTTTCTGCATTTCCACTGCTCCAAAATCACATTAGATATTCTCAGCATTGTTGGGCTTCTTACAGGAGCCTCTCTACCTCCATTTGCATTTTGGGGTTAGATAGCATCATTTGGTCCAAATTCTTCCCTATTCCCTACATCCATACTCCTTGCCATATAATTTTGTAGTGTCTTCCCCCTATAGGTGGGTGACCTGCTTGACCTCTTAACTCTGGACTCAGCCATATAGGTTTATTTGGCCAGGAGGATGTTTGAAAGATGTGATGCAAGCAGAGGCTTGGAATGGACAACAACACCCAAATTCGTGAAGTGTTCCATATTTTTAAGAAGCTCTGGTACCCTAGTGCCTAAGGCACTTCTCTGCTAACCAGAAGGCTGGAGGTTCAAACACACTAGCCACTCCTCGGATGGAAGGTTGGGCAATCTACTTCTATAGTGATACCACCTCGGAAACCCAAGGAGGGGTTGCTATGAGTAGGGGCAGACTTGACGGCACATAACAACAATAGAACACTTGAGCTTGCTCTTTTGCCAGGAGAAAAGTGAGAGACATATGGCAGTGGCTAAGTGCCCCAACCAAACCTACCCTATAATCGAACCCCAAGCAAACCCACAGACATGAATGAGCCCATTGGGACAAACAGAACCATTCAGCCCAGCCCAGAACCGCTGAACCCTGCAGATGTGCTATAAATAAATGTTTATTATTGGATGCAACTGGGTTGTGTGGTTGATTGTTACACAGCAAAAACTAACTGACAGAAGTGTCATTTGATCCAGTCTCCTCATGTGTGCTATTCTTTCTAAAATGGAACTCTCTGATAATCTTAAAATTACTTTGCATAAGGCACTTCAGTGACTCCACATTACCTCTAGGATAAAGTCTAAAGTCCCTCACAATGTGTAGTCCTTTCATAAGACAGCTTCTGGATATATTTCTGGTCTAATCCCTTACTGTATCCCACTAGCTTAAGTGTTACCCACTAAACCACAATGAACTTTGTCCATGCAGCTCCCTTGGCCTAACAATATTTTCCTGCTACTCCCTGACCATGGCCCATGAGACTCCAAATCTTTATCTAATTAACTTCTACCTACATTTTAAGCTCCAGATAAGGAGTCACCTCTGGAATCTTTCCCTTGATCTTCCCAAACCCAACTGAGTGCTCCCTGAACATCCTGTACCAGACATTTCTGTCACAGTCCTTATCACAATGTTGATAATTAATTATTTGTTACATATCTTTATCCTGATCAATCAACTTGGAAGTGAACTTCTTGGAGGCAGGATTGTATCCTATCTTTCCTTGTATCCCTAGTACCTAGCAGAGTGTTTGACACAGAGTGGCTGTGCAGTTAATGTTTGTAGAAAAAAATTGATGCATGTTCATCTGCAAATATCCAAACAGGTGTGTTCTTGGCATATGATACATTCTGTTTGTGTGACAACTGGCAGTTGAGTTTTCTTGGAAGCAAAAGCATCCAGTTAGAGACCAAACATCATTTCCTTATTCTTCTTCATTTCCTTCTCTCTATATAACTACCCAATCACACATGCTTTATAATGCTTTTAGATGTAAGTGACTGTGAATTATTACTGACTCTGGGCCTTTCATCTTCAAGACTGACAGTCCACATCCACGTCTCTCAGGAGGGTGAGACTATTATAACTATATTTTTGCTTACCAAGAGAATTGTTAATGGCTATCCTGGAGGGAAAAAAAATCTATAAATATCCAACTCATAATGAACCCTTAAGCTTACTTTCTCCCCTTACTAATGAAATCCTCTTCGAGTGCACTGCCAGAATTGCTACATAATCATTACATTGAGAAAAGAGACAAAGCCTGTAGTGATTTTATTTTTCCTCTTACCTGTTTAGTCCTCATTTTGGAATCTGATGACAGATTGTTGTAGGTATAATGTGCCTGTGTTACTCCACAGAACAGAACAGCAACTATCCCTGAAATTCAAAAATAGAGCAGTCAAAACCAAATTTCTCTCCTGTCTAAGTCTGTTGTTGTTGTTATGTGCCGAGTCGGGATAGGGATATCTCATCTTGCAAATGAACTTGGTGTCCATTGGAGAATTAAAACTGCTAATAATTACTATGATAATGGAACTTGGGTAAATCTTGTTACTTGCTTTGAACACAAGTCTTAGAAGATTAAACCTTAAAAAAAAAAAAAATTAGGAAGTAAATTCTTCCTGGGGATGAAACCCTGGTCACGAGTCAGAAAAGTTATAGTTGGAAACACATGGACAAGGGATCATATAGTCACTCTGGACTTCTCACAGCCAGTGCCAGCTACATTGCTGCACTTTGTACTAAATTCTGGCATAATACCTCAAAGACACTTGCTTTCCACTGAGTACCTTGGAGAGTCTGA
Source organism: Orycteropus afer afer (assembly GCF_000298275.1). Taxonomy (NCBI): domain Eukaryota; kingdom Metazoa; phylum Chordata; class Mammalia; order Tubulidentata; family Orycteropodidae; genus Orycteropus; species Orycteropus afer. Next base: position 1,934,154 of record NW_006921950.1, read on the forward strand.
AGAAGTTTCTGTTATACTATAATTTAGTATTAAAATCCATGAGTCACACACCTAAGATTTCTATAAGGGTCTTCCTGTCCCTGCCAATATTCCTACTTGCCAAGCAAGAGAGAGAGATCCTTGTTTACTCTTATTCCTCATTGGCAAAGCAGTCTTTTTGCTGTAGAATAATGTAGCCAACACATCCAAGGCACACAGTCCCTGAAGGTAAGGTAGTCTGTTTTTGTGTACATCCTACCAGCGACTAGGTTTTCAGTTGAGAACTGACTGGCTGCAGGACTTATTTCTTAATTCACTATAGTATGCAACTTTAGAAATTGGTGTTTCGGTGGTAGAATTCTTGCCTTCTATGTGGAAAACCCCACTGGTTTCCTTGCCAATACACCTCATAAGCAGCCACTGGCCATCTGTCAGCGGGGGCTTGCATGTTGTTCTGATGCTGACCGGGTTTCAGTGGAACTTCCAGACTAAGATGGACTGGAAGAAAGGCCAATGAAAACTCTAAGGATCACAAACCCTAAGGTATGCTCTAAAATTGGGCCATGGGGATATTTTAAGACGTGGCAGCATTTGCTTCTGTTGTGCATGGGGCCCCCATGAGTCAGGGGCCAACTGACAACATACTTAGCTTTATATGCTACCTAAAGTCATATTTACAACTGGATGCTTCTTGGGCACAGAGGAGCAGCAACTATGGGGCAAATGTGTTATTTGTACTGGGGCTGGGGTATGTAGGGAGTAGGGGCTGCATTCTATTTTGGATCAAAGATTAGATTAATTATGGAAAATTGGGCATATAGGAGGGCTTTGGGAAAAACACAAAATATAAGTATTCCTCAACTCAAACCAAGGAGATTGAATTGAATTTTAAGCAGCAGAATCTTTTCAACTAAAAACACTCATAAATTAAATGCTGATGATTCTTAAGGGAATAGAGATATGTGAACTGAATACTGACATTTCAAATGAATCTGCAATAAAGAATTTTAAAGAACCAACCTTATTTTTTTAATATGTACACTGTATGCTTTTATTTACATGTTGGGTACTTTTCAGATTAACATTGGATAAAATATTGCTAAGACATATTTACATAACACAAGGGCATAGAATAGACATTTACATCATTTATTTCCTTTTAATATTAGGCTTCAAAATGTTAAGCCAAAAGTATAAAAACAACCAGGAAATTTTGCTCAGAAATATATATTCAGTAAGCATTTCTATAGAATCTTTTGTAACTTCAATTTCTTAGCCTCTCTTTAGAAATTCTAAGAAAAATGCTTATGCAATATCATATTTCACTCTTCACAGAATTTCTATTAAAAATCAACCAATACCAGGGAAACTTCCAGGATGCGGAAGCACTTGAAGTACTTGGAGGCACTAGGAGGATGGCCATGCATGCTGTTTTGGCATCAAATGTTTCTCTTTATTTATCTAAAAATATGATTTATCTGTTTATGCTGGATCTGTAGTCTGTTGTCAGTTCTTTCTGGGTGAGGTTTTAGTTGACCTTACCACTGTTCTGGAACCATTTTGACTATATATTGATCCATGGAAAAGTAGTGAATAAAAAGGAGGAGGGGGAGTAGAAATAAATTCATTCTGAGAACAAGGATAAATAATAAAGAAGTGTTATAAATAACAGGGAAGGAGGCTAAGATTGAATGAGTATCTAATGTGGGCCAGGAACTGCACTAAGCTCATTTATATCATCTTATTTATTGCATGGATTTAGTGCCTTGCAGCGGGCTTATCAGAATTAACAGGCCGTTACACTATCTTGGCTCCCTGGGTGGTACAGTTAACATGCTCAGCTGCTAACCAAAAGGTTGGAGGTTCAAGTTCCCCCAGAGGCACCTTGAAAGAAAGGACTGGTAATCTACTTGCTAAAAGTCATTGAAAACCCTATGAGCACAATTCTAATCTGACACACATGGGATCACTATGAGTCAGAGTTGACTTGATAGCAACTGGTTTTCTCCATCTTCTCCTTCTCAATAACATCTCCTTCTTCTTGCTGCTCAGGCCAAAACTTTGGGACAGTCCTTTAATTCCCTTTTCTTATGGGACATCAGCAACCTTGTTGGTTCATCATTCGAATCTTACCCTAAACCCATCTACTTCTCAGCACTTCCACCTCTTATGTTCTTGTCTAAGCCACCATCATCCTTGCCTGGATGATAGCAATAACTTCCTACTTGGCTTCCCTATTTTTCTCCTGGAGCTCTGGTGGCACAGTGGGTAAGCCACTGTCTGCTATCCTAAAGTTCAGTGGTTCAAATCCACCAGTCATCCCACAGGAGAAAGAGGTGGCAGTCTGCTTCCATAAACATTATAGTCTTGGAAACCCAATGGGGTCATTCTACGCTGACCTATGAGGTTGCTATGAGTTGGAATTGACTCCAAGGCAGTAGGTTTTAGACTTTCTTCCTTGATTCTCAATAGTCTATTTTCCACCCTCCAATGAGTCTTTTTAAAAAGTCAGATCATATTAATCCTCTGCCCAAAACATTCTATTGGTTCCCTGTCGTTTAAAAGCTCTGGTGTGATCTGATCCAGACCCCTCTTCCCCTCCACCCAGCTCTCTAACTTTATCTCCTACCTCATTCCCCACTTACCCTTATTCTATCACTTGCACTTTCAGTTCCCACAGCTTGGAAAGCCCTTCTTCAGTTTTTCACACGACTCCTTTCCTTCCCTCCAGTTCTCTGTTCAGATGTTACATTATGAAAGAGCCCTCTCTCTCTTTTCTACAAAAACAATCCCATCTCACCATCTTCTACCTACCTATCCTGCTTGTTTTTCTCTATATTTTTCCTGCCATCTAACATTTTTCATATCTATGAGTTTATTTTCTGCCTTCCTGCACTCCAATGTAAGCTCATCCAGGGCAAGAGGTTTCATTGGTCCCTAACTCCTAGAGCTGTATGGGACACATAGTAGGTTTTCGGTGAGTATTTGTTGAATAAGTAAATGAACTTTCCTATCCCCATGTTACAAGTAAGAAACTAATTTATTCAAGTAAATCTGAGATTCAAATTTACGGTATTTGGCTCCAGAATTCCAAACTCCCTGTGCTTTTCTTCTTGCATTAGACCATTAGGGAATGCTTTAAGGTGATCTTAAGGAACTCTGGTGGTGTAGTGGTTAAGGCACTTGGCTGCTAACTGAAAAGTCAGTAGTTCGAGCCCACCAGCCACTCTGTGAAAGAAAGATGAGGCAGTCTGCTTCTGTACTTGGAAACCCTTGCTTTCAGTTGGAATTGATTTGATGGCAATGAGTTTGATTTTGGTTTCTTAAGATGATCTTAAGCCAGTAAAAAAAAAAAAAAAAAAAATCTTATATAGAAATGGAAAATGCATAGACCAAGATTTATTAGTGGTTATAAGCAGCAGGAGTGGGGTGGGTATGGGGCAAAAGGGGAGTCATTTCCTAGGAAGAACTGAGTTTCTGTTAAGGGTGATGGAAAAAGAAACTAGAAATGAATAGTGGTGATGATTGTACAACATGATGAATGTTATTAATGTCACTGAGATTTTTGTACATGAAAAAAAAGTTGAAATAGCCTATTTTTTTGTATATATTTGTACATAACAACATCTGCCAACAAACCAACAACAACATTAACATTTTTGATGTCTCAGAGGAATGGCCAGATATTTGATAATGAAGATTGCGTATCTGAGCTGGCTGGGTTTCTCACTGGAGGGTATTTCCTTTGTATCCTTGCTGTGATTAGGACAATTACAGTGATGCTCCTTCTAACTAATTTTTTCTCTTTATGTGTGTTGATGTCACAGAGCAACAAACAATCAAGGGTGTGCCTATATGACCAGAGGCTTGGTGTTGTAATTAAAATAAAATAACAAAGTTGATCTGATCTTTAGTATTAGCAAACACAACCATAATTATATAGCTTGGTAATTAATTAATTCACATAAATTACTGTAATTAGTATAACTTTCACGAGCCAAAACACAATTAAAAATATCTTATCTAAATATACCTATCATCTATGAAAGTCTCTGCCATTCCAACAGATTCTGACTTGACAGTTTTCTACATTACACATGTACATTTTAATCTTCATTACATTTTGCACACCCACACTAATTCTGCTAGTACTGGCTGTGCCACTGAGATGTGGGCCATGGGCATCTTCTTAAATGCTTTGGATCTGGATTCTCCTGTGTGAAAACAAGGGGGAGACAAAGTGTTCTTTGTGCTAGTCAGCAAACCAGCATCTCCAGAACCACTCTTCTACACTTGAAGAGACCCTTCTTGGAGCTGGGGCTCTGCAAATCACGTTTGTCCTTTGCCAGAGGCTGTCTGTCCAGCTCTGCCAACAAAGGCATCAGAGGGAGACTAAGAGGGGAGAGAAGGACTTGCTCCTTGCTGTTTGCCTGCTGATACTGCTAGCTTCATTTCAACAATGGCTCTTCACTATGGCTTTGGCAATTGGTTCTGGCCCTCTCCTTTTTGTCTTTTTCCCCTTGTACTTCAGAACCAGCTTCATGGTACCGCCTCAGAGATAAAAACAGCAGCAGGGCAATATCCTCTGGGTTTCCGCTCAGTGTCCTCTCCTACTAGCATCTAGATCTTCTCACCTTTGCTCCTCCAGTCCTAGCATTTGCACTTGCTTCCTATCATTGCTACCTCTGTGCTACTCAAGTGTCACCATCTATTTACCAATTTGCTGAATTAAATTCTGTCTATAAAATACATGGGGTGGTTTCTGCTTTCCTACTAAATCCTGACTGACAGTCACTTGTAGATGCCTTCCCATTCTAAATTCTGATGGTTCTCTGAAACCATTAAGGGTTTGTCATTTGGAAATAAAGATACAACTTGTATTCTCCCTGTTATAACTAAGGCAATGGGGAGGTCTATGGCAGCAGAAATGCCATGCCAAATCCCAGAGAACTGGGCTCAAGTGCTTTTCAGTTCTACCTACAGATAGGATTAGTATTTTCAAAAGTGATGTCCCTTTCAGCCTCTAGTTTGGGACAAGTGGCTGGGGGTAGGAGTGGGTTAGGTGTAGAACTCAAAAAGAGTCATGGCCTTGGCTCAAGCATGTGTGTTCTGGTTCCCAGTTCCACAATCTTTCCAAAACATAACAGCTATCCTACGTTGCAGTGGCAACCTTGAAGTGTGAAGTTTCTTAGCATTTGAAATGTTTTGCTGAATGGTCATCTGCTCAAGCTGTTGTGTGTGTGTGTGTGTGTATATATATATATATATATATATATTTTTTTTTTTTTCCTAAAGAAGAAGTCTACATTTCCTCTAATTCCATGGTTCTGTCATTTTCCTGTACATTATTTTATAATCCACTAGGATTAACAAATTCAATGTGATTGTTATTGTCGTTATGTGCCATCGAGTCGGACCCGACTCACAGTGACACCTCCTTGGGTTTCAGAGGCAGTATCACTACGGAAGTAGATTGCCCCATCTTCCTTCTGAGGAGTGGCTGGTGGGTTTGAACCGCCAGCCTTCTGGTTAGCAGTCAAGTGCCTTAGGCACTACGCTACCAGAGCTCCCAACAAATTCACTAGTTTCCTCAATTTATGTGGGTTTTTTTTTTTTGTCTTTTAAGTTCAAGACAAGGAAATAACCCTGGTTCCAAATCAAACTCCAGACATTTTGAACAGAGGTGGCCCAACTTTCTCAAAAGCAAGCAAAGATAAATTCAATTATTTTCAAATGCCTTTGGTAAAATTGACAGTCAACTCTTTAAAAGTAAAATTTTAAAACTTATGTTATTGCCATATCCTCTAATCATAAATCTCAGTTTTTCCAAATAAGTCATGCACTTTAAAATAAAGTCAGAATATTTTCTCTGTGTAGAAAAAGATGTTTCTAAATCTCTAGACAATAAACTTTGAAGTTAATGGACATTGAAAAAGGTGAATTCTGATGTCTGAAGGAGCTCTGGTGGCATAGTGCCTAAGGCATTTGACTCCTAACCAGAAGATTGACTGTTCAAATCCACCAGTCACTTCATGAAAGGAAGATTGAGCAATATACTTCCATAAAGATATATGGCCACAGAAACCCAAAAGGGGTCGCTATGAGTCAGAGTTGACTTGGTGACAATGAGTTTGTTTTTTTTGTTGTCTGAGTTGTCCAAGTGACAGAGGCAGTTCATCTCCCAGTAACATCCTTCTCTTTTTTTTTACTTTCTCCCTTCAATGCTATTTCTCACTTTCCTTGTTTAATCTTCCTCATCATTCCCAGGCTGTGCTTAATGTATAGCTTATACCACTGTCCTCTCTATACAGTGGAAGTCACTTAACTCCATTTTAGACTCAACTATAGCTCAAGTATCTACAGCTTATCCTGATTAGGAAAGAAATTTCAGAACTCAACCCAGTGCTTCTAAACATTAATGTCCATCCACATCACTAGGGATCTTGTTAATTTGCAGATTCTGCTTCAGGAGGTTTGGAATGAGGCCTGAAACTTTGCATTTAGATAGCCAGGTGGTATCCATGCTGGTGGTCTTTGGGCTAGACTTTGAGAAGCAAGTTTCTGACCAGCACATTGATACAAAGTATCAACTTCCCCTCCCCCCCCATGGCTTGGCCTTGACCTTGTATTGTTCTGAAAAGAGACATCTGCCTTATTCTTGCCCCTTGATCACCTAGGAACAATTAGAAACAGTTCCACAGGACCAGTATCATTTTTGCTACCTTTTTTCCTTGACTTACAAATATCTTTTTGTTAACTTTAAAATGGTTTTAGAATTCTATTTTTATGTTTTATCTAGCTTGCTAGCTTTCTAGAATTGTCATGGTTCTATAAAGTGATTTTAGTTTCATGGATCAATTATCTACCAAGGATATTTGAGGGGTTTTAAAAAACTTTTATTTTAAAATCATATATGCACACATAAATATGTAATTAAATATTTATGTGCTTAAACCTAATAATACTAGAATGAGAAATAAATTACTTATATGGAATAAAATTAACTATTTATTGAGAAGGCGCTCCAGTAGCATATAGTGCCTAAGGCATTTGACTGCTAACCAGAAGGCTGGTGGTTTAAACCCACCAGCCACTCCTCGGAAGGAAGGTTGGGCAATCTACTTCTGTAGTGATACTGCCTTGGAGACCCAAGGAAGGGTCGCTATGAGTTGGGTTCAACCCAATGGCAGTGAGTTTGATTTGGTTTATTTATTAACATAATTCAATAAATTCTGTTCCCCCACCAGAAAGGAAGCAAATAGATCACATACTTTGATCATAATATTATGAAATTGGAAATTAACAAAAAAAGCATAACTACATAAACGAATTCATTTTGGATTTTAAAATCACTTTCCTAAATAAAACTGGGATTGAAGATGAAATCAAATGTATGATTTCAGCTTATTTAGAAATAAATAGTAATAAGCATATAGTGTATTCTCTATTAAAACCTGTGAGATAAACACTAAGAATAATTGAGGAAAATTAATTGCCTTACATGCATTGTAATAGGGAAAAAAAACACAGATTGAAAATAAGTGCACTATTTACCTCAAGAAGCTAGAAAGAGACATAAAAATGGGCTCAAATAAACTAGAATGAAAACTTAATTTAAAAAAAATGAAAAAAAATAGTGAGAAAGAACATATAAACACAGTAGAATTTGTCAGTAAAATAAAGAGTTGTAAAACAATAGCATGGACCTTGGTCATTTAATCCCCAGCAGTCTCATCTCCATCCTTTCCAGGATGCCATTCTCTGGCCTTTGCTATAGGTATAAAGTGGGTGATATCGATCAATTGCACCAACTTTTTTTTTTCTTCCTTCCTTCCTTCCTTTTTTTTTTTTTTTTTTTTTATTTTTATTGTCATTTGGGTGAAAGCTTACAGAGCAAATTCATTTTCCATACAGCAGTTCATACAGAGTTTGTCTCATGACATTGACTGAAATTCCACACAATGTAACAACTCTCTTCTTACTTTCTCCCCATAGTTACTTCTTTTCTGTGTCCTGCCCTCCCATGCAATCTTGACCCCAAGCTGTCTCCCTGTGCAAACACTGCCCTTCTGTTCTCCCCAGATTGATCACTCCAAGTAGTATATCTACGTGAAGTAAATGTTCACCCCATATGCCTGTCTATTGTTTGGCAGGAAGTCACAGGAGTGACTTCAGTTCTAGATCTGAAGGGTGGCTAGGGGCCATAGTCTCAGGGGTCTGACCAGGCTCTATCAGACCAAGAAACCTGTTTTTTTTTTTTTGTTTGTTTGTTTTTTGTTTTTTTTATGATTTTGAGTTTTGTTCCACATTGTTCTCCCACTCTATCCAGTATCTTGGCATCAACTTTCTAAGATACAGTTTTTTCACTTAGAAACCACCTGTCTCATAGGGCTGTTTGAATATCAAATAAAATGATAGATATTAAAATGCATTATAAACTAATACTAATAAGTAGGTAAGGTTTTGCTACAATTTTCATAGCAAATAAATGAAGGAAGAAGTCATGAAAAGAAGGAATAACTTAGAGACACATTTCTGGGGCATAAAATGCAAAGTATTTAGTATATGCCTTGTACATTCCATACCCTTTTGTGGTGTAGTGAGTTACTTAGTATGGCTCTTCTAGTCATGGTCTTTGTAACCCCACAAGATGACTGGGTGGAACTATGTAAATGTAAGGTGCTTGTGGTCCACCAAAGGGATTTGATTGCTTGTTAGTAATGTAAAGTAAATATGTTATATGTCACTCTAGTGGGGTTAGGACTTGCAAGTAAGGTGTATGGAATAAAAATATAGAGACTGGTCCATACTATCATCTTGCTAGGCTTAAAATGAGCCCTCCCAGAGGCAGAAAGGGAGATCTCACTACCATCAAGACAGAAAAGAGCTGAGAGTGGAGCACATCCTTGGGCCCAAGGTCCATGTACTGAGATGACAGAGGAAATGACAGAGAGGATGGCAGAAAGACCAGCAAAGAAACTGTCAGGAGAACTGAGAGACCAGCACAAGACAGAGGGGTCAGTTTGCCAGCCCCTTGAGTGAGAAAGTTGAGTGCTTTTTGGCAAAAGCCTTGTTGGTGGAGTGGGGTGTGCTAGATACACCTATGTTGTTATTGTTATGTGTCATTCCAACTCATAGCGACCCCTCCTTGGGTTTCCGAGGCAGTATCACTATGGAAGTAGATTGCCCCCATCTTCCTTCCGAGGAGTGGCTGGTGGGTTTGAACTGCCAGCCTTCTGGTTAGCTGTCAAGTGCCTTAGGTACTATGCTATCAGAGCTCACACATGCACCTATAGGCAGAGCTAAAAGAGCTTTGTAACACTTGTCTGGACAAGGCAGAGGCCAGGCCAAGAGTCTGAGGGCCAAAGAGAGGTGGGCCTGACGGCATGGCCGGGGAGAGGCTGTCCTGATTGCAGAACTGAATCCTGAACATTTCTGAACCCAATGTGTAATCTGTTGTTTCCCTAATAAAACCCATGATCTTGAGTATTGTTTGTGAGTTCTGTGTGGCCACTGCAACAAGTTATAGAACTCAGCAGAGAAGTAGTGAGTGCCACGGAAGGAATGGTTGATGTTAGAGTTGGTAAAAAGATTGGAGGATGGTGGCATGTCTGTCCTTGTGCTGCTGATAGTGATTCTGTCTTTCCCTCATGAAGTTAGAGGAGGACAGAAGATGATGCTGCCTCCATGCCTTTTTTATTCAACTTAATATTTATTGCTTTCTTTACTCATTTAAGGATCTCTGGTGATGTAGTGGGTAAAGCATTTGCCTGTAAACCAGATGGTCAGTTGTTCAAGCCCACTAGCTGCTCCATAGGAGGAAGATGAGATTTACAACTTTGGAAACCCAATGGGGTTAGCAATGAGTCGTAATCAGCTGATGGCAGTGGGTTTTGTTTTGTTTTTTTTTCTAATTTAGTTCCTACAGTAAAGAAAGCAGGTGAAAATATGTTTCTTACTCTTAGTAATCTAAGTTCACACAATTGTCGTTAATAGTAGAGTTAAGTACCACGCTTTGATGACTTAATGTGTGTATTTTCTATTCATCCACTCAATTGCTATTTGACCTCTCTTGAGGTAGTACAATGGGAAAATATGGCTATGGGGTAAAGAAAGATAAATAAAACTGGTCATAGGCCTCAAGCAGCTTTATGTCTCCTAAAAGATATAACATATACTAGAGACAACTGGTGGGAGGTAGAATGTAGCGAATGACAATACAACAGGAATTCTGAGAAAGAGATTTCCTACTGGTTGGGGAAGTAGGAGGATGTTCTGGTTACCTAGTGCCACTCTGACAGGAATATATCACAAATTGGGATGGTTGAACAAACAGGAGTTTATTCTTAAAATTTGGAAGCTTTAAGTCCAAGTTCAAAGTGCCAGGCTCTAGGGGCTGTGTGAAAGTCCCTCAACCTTGAGCTTCAGCTCTGCCTCTTGCTCCTGGCCCACCGAAGCTAGGGGCATCTCACCACTCAGGCACCTGCTAGCTATTGAGGCTAACAAACCCAAGGTCGGCAAGTGAAAAGGCACAGTCCTGATGTTACCAAACCACACAACAGGCCATTAATTCGAGTCTGCTGAAAGTCCCCAGGTCGGCAGAGCATGGCAGGCTGCTGAGCAACAACACAGCTACATGCAGGGTTTAAGTGTGCCATAAGCTAGAAACCAGTCCCAAAGCTACTGCTTATATACAGGAAGCAGACCACATCCCTAAAACAGCTACTCAGCTGCTTGTAGTAGATCTCACCATGCAACTGATTACCAGTCTCATCATGGGGAATAACTACCACCAGCTGCCCAGCCACTCAACCAGGCCCAACCAAGTTGACATACAACTTTAACTACAACAGAGGAAGATGAGGAAAATTCTCCTGATGGATGAAGAGGTACTTGGGTCTTGACAGATGAGAAGAATTTAGGGGTGCAGAGGGCAGGGAAATCAATGTGAGAAAAGAGAGGAAGGAGACTGTGGCATTATTAGAAACATGCAAGTTACCAGCATAATTGAATTTTAATCTGTTACAGGTTAGGAAACAAACACACATTCAATTAACTAATCATACTTCTTCTAAATACAAAATTTAAGAATAGAAACTTAATATATTTGATGCAAAATTTTCCAACTAATTATTACAAATACTGAAATATATTACAAATGTTATTAGTCCTGATAGTCATAAAAATTAAAACTGGGAAAGCTCCTAGCATGTCTGTCCTTGGCTAGCAAAACATTATTTCATTTTCTTTTCCAGTAAAAATAAAATCTGATTATTTGGCTTCTGTTTCTGCTGGAAGAAAAGGTGGTCGTTAAATGCAACTTCTATGTTCCCTCTCAAGGATCTTGGATTCAAGTTGTGTTCATGGGGTCCTGTGGCAATGATGAATGGAATCAAGTATATAAATCCAGTCTGCATGGCTTGCTCTCTCTCTCACTTTCACTGCCATTGAGTTGATTCTGACTCTTAGTGACTCCCATTGAGTTTCTGAGGCACTAAATATTTACAGAAGTAGGTTTCCCTATCTTCCTTCAGCAGAGCATCTGGTGGGTTTGAATTGCCATTCTTCTGGTTAGCAGTCAAATGTCTTAGGCACTGTGCCACCAGAGTTCCACATGGACAGTAGCATGCTGAAAAATATCTGGGACCTAAAATAAGTAAGGAAGTCTAAAAGAAATCAGTAAGTGGCCTAAAGAAAATAATAATAAGAGTTTCTAACTTATGTTTGTGCACAAGATCGCCTTTCAGTGTGTCCATGGTGAGATTTCAGTGGTGGGCAAGATCTCCAAAGGTCTGACTGCAGGGACTCATTTATGTAGTTTTGAGCAACACCTAGAACCAACACTTTTTGACACTAGCTAAAAGAGCTGTTTCAAGAAACTACAAAGAACCACACAGTTAAGGTCAAATTAATTGGCAAGCAGCGAAATTTAATAAACAGCATGAGGAGGTCCATAATTCTTTAGGGAAAATAATGACTCTGTTAGTAAGTAAATTCTTTTCAAAGGGATTAACTATTAGAGGACAATTAATTCTTTTTGGTTAACGGAGTACCATTTACACTGTTCTCTGTGATTTCCACTTCTAGGTCTTCTCAGAAAGCATTGTTGTTGTTACCTGCTGTGGCCTTGATTCATGGTGACCCCATGTATAATTGAATGAAATCTTCACCTAACTGGTTGGAAATCTGACCTTTTCAATCCAAAGTATTTTCATTGGCTGACTTTCAGAAGTGATCATCAGGCCTTTCTTCCTAGTCTTAATCTAGAAGCTCCACTGAAACCTGTTCAGCATCATGACAACACTAAAGCCTCCATTGACTGATGGGGCTGCCCATGAGGTGCACTGGGAATTGAACCTAGGTTTCCTATAAGGAAGACAAGGATTCTGCCATTGAACCATCCCTGCCCCACAGTAAGTATTACCCAAACCAAAACCAAACCCACTGTCAATGAGTTGATTCTGACTCATAGTGACCCCCATTTGGTTTCTGAGGCAGTAAATCTTTATGGAAGTAGATTGCCCCATCTTCCTTCCATGGAGTGGCTGATGGGTTTGAACCACCAATCTTCTGGGTAGCAGTCAAATACCTAGGCATTGCACCAATATTCTATGTGCATATTTATATCCTTATAAATATCCTTAAGGAGCCCAGGTGGTGAGACAATTCAATGACTGCTAACTGAAAAGTTGGCAGTTTGAACCTACTCAGTGGCTCTGAGGGAGAAGACCTGGTAATCTGCTCCCATAAAGATTATTACCCTCTGTGGCAGTTCTACTCTATCATGTCAGGTTGCAATAAGTCAGAATCAACTCAATGGTACTCAACAACAACATGTTTATATACTCACATACTCAAGGCTCAATGTGTGATTGTAAATTATTTAAGAACAAATGTACTGTATTGGGAGTCAGGAGACAAGGGATCAACTAGTTGAATGACTTGTGTAATTAAATTCATTGCCTATGCCGTTATTTTCCCCTCCATAAGTTAAAGAATGTGGTGTGCATTAATGGTCTTCCTCATGGGATATGCAAGACCACTCACTCATAAGTAGAAGAAAATAATAAAACTTCATAATTTCTGATAAGTATTTTTGTGTGTTCCAAAACAAGTAATGTAAGTACCCTTGTGGATAAAAATGAAAATAAATATACATGTAAGTGGGTGCATAATACAATTATTTTATTATTTTGCTTATAAGCATATGTAATCAAGAAACACTGGAAAAAACTACTCTGTATGACATCTAAACTCTTTCCTACTATAAAATGTACATTTACTTTATGCATATGGTCTGTATACGGAAGTGAAGAATTGCATGAGGTACCATGGCTTTGTATTGACTTTCTGTCAATTAGAGTACTCAATTCTCTCTCTTGACCCAGATCTTCTCCAAGGCAGTGTCTACCACCTTCTTTGTATTGCCTCTAACTCCATTACAGTGCCCAGCAGACAGCAGGTATTCAAATGCAGGCTTGTCAAATGAATGAATCTCTATTTCAAGAAATGTTTATCTGTTTTCAAAAGAGAAAGCAGAGAATTCATTTTTGATCCTGACATATAAATAGATGTTTATCTAGATTTATTAGTAGCAGGGTCTATTTTCTTCTAATATTTAACATATATATTTTTTTTATTCAAGAGTATTGTTACCTACAGTCTGTGCTACTGATAACATTATTCAGTAGTTCTTTTCTCATTAAAAGTTGATGATGCCTTCAGATACAGAAGCTGAAGAATAAATGCCTGTCACATGGAGCATGATTTTCTTTGACATTAAATTCAGACTTGAGGGGTTTCTAAGACTGGAGAATATTGCATTCTTGGACAGGAAATATTGATTATATCATCAAAACACAGAAACAGAGAATGAGAAAGAAAAAATGTGTCTTGCTCCCAGACTGTACTTTGAGGGATTTTAAGGTTGACGGGTTATTTTTCCATACTGCACTTTTATTTATTTTTGATGTAGTAAAAAGAGACATTTCTCACAGATTTCATACTGCCACTACTGAACATGAACCTGGGACTGAGAAGTCAAAGATTTAACAAAATGGAAAACTCCTCTAGGGAATGTGAAAGAATCCAAGTTCCCAAAGAGTGCTATTACTGTCTAGTTTACCATATTTGGCAACTCCATAGCTGGCAAATTAATCATGAGTCTGTGGAATATAAGAACATCAATGCAGAAAATGGTACAAATCTATATTCCTATTTCTGGTTTCTCCAATGCAGAGTATAGAAATGTATTTTTTTAAAAAATTACTTCTTGTCTATGTGCCACAGTTTCTAAATTTCCATTTAAAATAAAAAAATCTCCCATGTAGATTCTTTATAATCTGGTAATAAGTACTGATGCAAATATATTTGAGGCCTAGAGAAGAAGAAAACTCTTTCCCTTAGATCCTTGAGTTTCCAACTCAGATGTTAATTTTACTCAGGCTGACTCCCTTGCCTCATTTCAGTTTTCATTTATTTGGATTCAGCTAACATTGGGCAATCCTACTTCCGTAGTGATACTGCCTCAGAAACCCAAGGAGGGGTCGCTATGAGTCGGGGCCGACTCGACAGCACATAACAACAACAACAACAACAACATATTTACACCAATGTTGCTTAAATCTTTAATGAGCAAACTCTTTCCAGATGTCCATGTCTAATTGCTCCTTGTACCTTTCCATGTGGACACTAGTGTAGAATCCAGAATGTCCCTGAATAAATTAATGCAACTTCTTTCTGCTGCATGTTCTCATCCACCTCTACTCCCCATTTTTTATTTTGGATACTTCTAGAACTGAGTTGCCTTCTGGGTTATGTCGTCATGTGTGTTAACCATCAGTTGTTGTCTGCTGTTATTGGTTCTCTGTCCAAAGGACTCCCTTTAGCATCTTTTGTCAGGTTGGCCTGGTTTTAACAAATTCTCTTAATTTCTGTTTATCTAGAAATGTCCTAATTTCACCATTATATTTAAGCACCAATTTTGCTGGGTATATAATTTTTTGTTGGCACGTTTTTATCTTCAGGGTTTTATATATATCATTCCATTGCCTTCTTGCTTGCATGGTTTCTGCTGGAAAATCAGATTTTAATCTTATTGGTTGCCCTTTGTAGATAACTTTTAGTTTTCCCCATGCTGCTTTCAGGATTCTTTCTTTGTCTTTGTCTTTGGTGAGTTTTATTATGATATGTCTCAGTGCTTTTCTTTTGGGTTATTTTCCTGTTTGGGGTTAATTGAGCTTTTTGAATGGATATCTTCTTTTTTTTTAATTTTTTAATCATATTAGAAAAATTCTCTTCCAACAAATCTTCAACAATTTTCCCTATGGTTTTATTTGTCTCTTCCTGTTCTGGAATTCTGAGCACACATGTTATTCCTCTTGATGATATCCCACATAAATCTTAGGCTTTCTTCATTTTGTTTTGGTCTTTTTTTTCTGACTGATACCTTAACAAAGCAGTATTGAAGTATTTGTCTTCAATCTCACTAATTCTCTCTTCCATTGATTCAATTCTATTCCTTTGCCCATTCAATGTGTATTGTATTCCAGAAATCTTAGCATTAATCTTTTGAATTTCTAGTTGCTGTTTGTGTATAGTTTATAATTTGTCAGTTTGTTCTTATATTGTTTTCTTAAATTGTTCTAAAGTTTTGTCTGTGTTTTCCCTGATCTGTCTCTCAATCTGTTGAAGATACATAAATATAATTCTTTGAAATTTCTTATCAGGCAGTTCTAAGACTTCTTCCTCAGGGAGGTTTTCTGGGTCCATATAGTGGTACCTTGTTTGTCCTACTTTATCTTGCTTCTTTGTGTAAATTGGGATGGTCAGTTGTCTCTGAGACATTGTTATGTAATGTATATATATTTAATTGGTATGTGATGTGATGTTGAGGTGATTCACTCAGGTTTTTTGTTTGTTTGCTCATTTTTTTTTTGTTTTGATATCTCTGAATGAGCAGGGCTATTGTGGTCCTCTATTTGCTAGCTGGCAGCACTTAAGCACTCACCAGCTGTGATAGAGAATGAGACTGTGTGCACAGATCTCTGCTAGCTGTTTGTGAAGAGCAGTTGAGAGTGAGTTGGGCTGGTATTGGCTGTCCATCATTGATCAGTTGGTGCAGAAACAAGTGGTAGCCTTCTACCAGTGGGTGGAACTGCATGTGGTGTAGGTATGGCTGGGTCATGTGAGTATGGTTGCTGTCTCCCACCTGGTTAGACAAAATAATAATAATAATAATAACAAAAATAAGAGAACAAAAAACAAACTGCATAAACAAGCAGCAATAATTGGGAAAAAAAAAGCAATAAATGAAAAGAAAACTTTAAAAAAAGAAGAAGAAAGAGAAAAGTATCTTAGAGAAAAGAGCAAGAGGAAAAGAATAATAAAGAAAAAAAAATGGAAAAATGAAAAAAGTATAACAAAGGATAGGAAGAAGCAAAGGAGGAAAAGAAGCAAATAAAGTAAAAAGAAGGAAAATGGAAGGAAAAAAACACAAGAACCAGAGAAGAGAAAGAGGAAAATAAAAAAAAGCGAGGAAAATAGAAGGAAGAAAAAAAGAATAAGTTAAAAACAAACAAACTACACCACAACGGGGTGGGAGGGGGGAAGATAGGTCACCTGGGCTCTGTCTGGGTGCTCAGACCAGGAAGTAATTCATACTGGTCCAGAAGGTGAGTGGCAGTGAAGGATGGTCACATATTTACTCACCAAGAGGGACTGGGGTATAAGAGCAACAAGGGGAATATCACACCTTTCTAGTTGTCAGCTTCCAGTGAGGTTGCCCATGCTGTCCTCAGCAAGAGGAACCTATTCTTAATTGCTGCCTAGATTGGAATGCCACTTGCAAAAATTTAAAATGGCTGCACCCTCAGAACAGCCAATAGTACACAGCTCTGTTTGTGTCCTTATTCTTTGTTTTCATTTCTAGTTGCCAGTCACCAGTGCAATTGCTTATGCAGTTCTTGGCAAGCAGAGCCAATTCTTAGGTTGCTGCCTGTATTAGAATAACACTCGTAAATATTCAACCTGACAGTTCGCAGCTCCATTTATCTCCTTATTCACTGTTTTCATTCAGGTTCTACTGGTTGGTATTTAATCCACTTCTTTATCCTTCTTTTCAAAGCTCAGAGTTCCAGGATTATATTCTGTATCTGTTTCAATTGTTTTTTTTGTTTGCAACAAAGAAACAATTTTGTTGCAAAGGATCCATATAGCTTGTCTGCCTACCCTGCCATCTTGCTGGAAGTCTCTCTACTCCTCATTTTGATGAAATGAATCGTCAATCCAGGTGACATAGGGACCTGGGAAATATCTTTGACTCCTCTTTTTTTTTTTTTTTTTTTTTCCCCGTCTATCTGCTAATTTGTGCTGTCAATCCTCTAAAAATTTTCTCCATGCCTGTGCAGAATATGATTTTAAGAAAGAATGAACAGATTTCTCTTTTTCCCTATGTTCCTGGCACCATGAGGAGATGTTAAATAATGATTGAAAACATTTACAATGAACAAAGCATGGGTAATTTGTCCAGTGCCCCGGTTACATGTGCAAAGTTGTTTGAATACTGAAATGATGAGCTATTTGGTTCAAGAAAGTGCAGGTGTGAGTTAATGAGTTATTATGCGAGGAGATGTATTTTGCACCTGTGTTTATTGAGATGGCATCATTGCATGTTTGCCTTTGGTTCAATGTGTTGGTTAACTAATCTCTTGAGAATTTTGGGTGCCTATTAATACAGCTTGAGTGCTTAATATTTTGAGCCTTCAGCTTTTATTTTTGGCTTGGAAATCACTTAGTGCCCCTAATTTCTTGGTGAATTGTTGGCTTTCAACATTGGATTCATGTGGTCCTGTCAATATAAAAGCAAGAGCAGTTTTAAGCTAAGGGATGTCAGCTCATGACGTACTTTCATGCTGAAACTGGCCAGATTTGTTTTGAGAAACAATTCAAACTAAATCCCTTCCTAGTTATTTGTTTTATTTACTGAGATCTAGAAATATATTTCCCATCAAGTCACGCAATGCATCAGTGGTGAGCCAAATGGAACACATTCACCTATGAGTTAAAAGCCTCCTTAAGAGTTGCAGATCAATTATTGCCAAACTGAAGGATGATGGAGATGAGAATAAGCCAATTTACATCAAGTGAAATCTCAACATGTTCATTAATATTCATTTTGTTTGGAAATCTTCCCTCCTTGACTGTTGGGGGAAAAAAAAAATTCCCAAGTTCCCTTTTACCTGCTTGTTCATTCCACAAAAGCCTTTGAAGAATAGACCTGACAGATAAGCAGGATCTGAGCTTCCGACTGTCAGCTTTTCCTTATCATGACAATGTAATTAGGCCCTTATGATTTGAGACCAACAGGAAAACATGCTTGGGTGATGGAAGTGAGATGAAGTAACTGTGTTGTGATTGACTTGATATTGAGTGTCTTTCTTTCAGACATTTTTGGTGACTTCTTTTGTGGATGGGTCAGAGTCACTGATATTACCTTTCTGTATTTAAAAATGTTTCCAGAGTCTCTTATTCTTTAATATCAGACTACAAAACCAACAGCATAACCTAAGAATCAGTACATTTTGTCCATGTATTTAAATGTATATTTTCTTATGTAGAAATCATTCTAAACTGAGTAAATAGTAGGCTCTGCTGTTTAATATTTTGGGTGATAACATGAGGTATTCAGTGTTTGCCCCTCCTCATCCTTCACAACCAGTGGACATAAAATATGCCCCAGGAATCTAAAAATGGAAGCTGCGTTTATTACAGTACTGCCTGGAAGCAGGGAAATCATTAGACACAGTGTCAATGTTGCCATTAGAAATTTTACTCTTCAGGTATTTAATGACAGTCCCTGAAAATTTGCTTCTGGCAAAAACCTGACCCCCAAAGTCTCAGCTGGGAAAACAGATTATAAAAATGAATTTTCAAACAACCTGTTCAGCTGTACTTTTTGGTTATCTTTATAAATGGAAAAGCAGCTTCTATGACAAGATCCAATTCCATTAGAGATTATGCTATAAATAATACTGCTGAATTATTTTCAATATTTAATTTAAAATAATGGCTCAGTAACCTAATGACAAGGATTCCTGGTGACACAGTAGTTAAGCGCTCACCTGCTAGCTAAAATGTCAGTCGTTTGAACCCATCAGCTGCTCCACAGGAAAAAGACATAAGACTCTGCTTCCATAAAGATTACAGCCTTGGAAACCCATTGGAGCAGTTCTACTCTGACCCATAAGGTCACTAGGAGTCAGAATTGGATTGATAGCAATGAGTTTGTTCTTTTTGGGGTGGTGGGGGAAGGTAACAAATTATGGATAACATTGTGAAGAATGAGAATTCTGAAACACTTAATTATGCTCACGAGGAACCTATACATGGACCAAGAAGCTGCCACTCGAACAGAACAAGGGGATACTACATGGTTTAAAATCAGGAAGGGAGTGTGTCAGTGTTGTATCCTTTCACCATACTTATTCAACCTGTATGTTGAGCAAATAATCCAAGAATTTGGACTATATGAAGACGAACATGGCATTAGAATTAGAGGAAGACACAAAACCTGTGATATGCATTTGACATAACATTGCTTGCTGAAAGTGAAGAGGACTTGAAGCACTTACTGATGAAGATCAAAGGCTACAGTCTTCAGTATGGATTGCATCTCAACATAAAGAAAACAAAATCCTCACAACTGGACCAATAAGCAACATCATGATAAATGGAGAAAAGATTGAAGTTGTCAGGGATTTCATTTTACTTGGATCCACAATTAATACGGATGGAAACAGCAGTCAAGAAATCAAACTTATTGCATGGGGCCAATCTGCTGCAAAAGACCTCTTTAAAGTGTTAAGCAGCAAAGATTTCACTTTGAGAACTAGGGTGCACCTCACCCAAGCCATGGTATTTTCAACTGCCTTATGTGCATGTGAAAACTGGATAATGAATAAGGAATAGGGAAGAGTTGATTCCTTTGCATTGTGGTATTGGTGAAGAATACTTTATCATGTACTGACAGAAGAACAAACAAATCCATCCTGGAAGAAGTAAGAATGGCTAGGCTTCATCTCACCTACTTTGGTCACATTGTCAGAAGGGACCATTCCCTGGAGAAGGATATCGTGCTTGGTAAAGTAGAGTGTCAGCAAAAAAGGGGAAGACCCTCAATGAGATGGAGTGACACAGTGGCTGAAATGATGGGCTCAAGCACAGCAAGAATTTTAAGGATGGCGAAGGACCAGGCAGTGTTTCATTTTGTTGTACATAGGGTCACTATGAGTCAGAGCCAATTTGATGGCACCTAACAACAACAACTGGAGCTCTGGTAGCATAGTGCCTAAGGCACTTGACTGCTATCCAGAAGGCTGGCGGTTCAAACCCACCAGCCACTCCTCAGAAGGAAGATGGAGCAATCTACTTCCGTAGTGATACTGCCTTGGAAACCCAAGGAGGGGTCGCTATGAGTTGGGTCTGACTTGATGGCATATAACAACAACAACAACGATGATGTTTAGACAATAGGTACTTGCACCAGAAAAGTTCTACTTGATCAGAAATTAGGTATGCATCTGTACCATGTACCTCACAGACAGAATAGCCCTGGATCATGTATTTACTCCAAAGCCATTTTATCAATATGTATAATGGCCTTCCATTAGGTCTTTTTACCTTAAAAGTGGGGAAAATGAAGATACCAGTTAATAGATCCTTAGCAAGTCAGAGGAAGAGACAGAAACCAGTGACATGCCCCTCAGTGGCTGCTTCTGTAAGTAGAGCACATAAATGCATGCTTAGTCTCCTCTTTCTATGCTCTCCTACTTTTGAGGCCTCCCCGAAGTCCATTTCTATCTACATCTCTCAGTTCCTAGAAAGACTTTTTCTCACTTGCATTTTACATTCTGTCTAGACTTCCCAAATAAAAGTTTCCTCAAACTGCACTTGTATATTTCCAATAGCAGGGAATCTGACTTCTGAATAATAGAAATGTCAGCCTTCATTTGCATGTCTAAAAGCTACTTGTTTGCATAAAACCAAGTTCTTCTATGTGACTATTGAAGATTTGCAGGTGCAATTTCCAAGAGACTGAGATGAGATGGCTGCAAATGTGGCCCTTGAAGTAAAAGATGATCAAAATAAATCAAATGATCATCATCAAATTAGTAACAACTGAAAGTGAAAGCAGAAGATGTGGTAATGAACAAGCGCCCCCCCCAAGTGAAGTGCTCATAATGAATCTTATAAGAAGTTGAATTGAAAAGGATAATGAACACTGTGCAAAGTGTCTTTAAAAGCTTGATTTTTTTTTTTTTTGGTCTGTCTATCAGTATACACCTGGCAGAAGACAGTCCCAAGTAGCCTAGCCTGGAAGCTGTGTTGTCTTTGATCCTCTTTTCCCTTCTCATCTGTCATCAAGTTACACAATTTCTTCTGTGGAAATACATCATTTGTTGGTGAACTGTTGGCAGACAATTATCCCCTCCCATGTACCATTTTGATTTCTTTGTTTGCAAGCAACAGAAACCAACTACGACTAACATAATTAGAAAAGAATTTATTGGAAGGAAGGGTGGTAGCTGTCAGTAATTAACCAGCAGGGCAACTCCAGGTATCTGGTGGCAAGAATAAATACCTTCAACAGGGCTCTGCTTTTGGAAAGAACAGGTGTCAGTAGTTATATATCCTTCTATCTGTCTCCAAAGGTTCACATCCAGAAAGAGTGTCTGGTGAGCCCAGCTTTGGGTGTCCCCATTCTTGGCAGAGGAAGGTGGGGAACCTTGATTTACAAGATGGTATCCAGTGGAGCAGTAGTAGTTCCCTAAGTAACATCAGGATGCTATTACCAATGAAAGAGAGAGTTGATCCTGGGCAGCCAAAACCAACAGATTCCCACTACATTCCTCCAGACTGGGGTCTTGTCTCTCCATGTATACATGTCCCTCTTTTAAGTTAAAAGCTTCAAAAATGAAGTTGCAGATTAACAACATTTACAATATACCCTTCAGTTGATGATCTGCTCTAGAAAATACTGACCAGTGAATATATCTACTCCTCACTTATCAACATACTTATGTTCCAAAGACCAGGTGGTTATGTAAAAAATTGGTGTTATGTGAAAAGGGAAGATGACTATATCATTATATAATTGTTAGATTATATCATTACATAACTGCCAAATCACATCACATAACTGCCAAATTTCATCATTATATACTGCCAAACCACTGTGACACATGACCCAGCCAAGATGAAACATAACTTTAACCATCACAGTCAGCATCACTGTCATCTCACACTTCAGCATTCTTACTGCTAGACATATGATATTAATGTGCAAAATAGTTGGATAGGAGACTTTTTACTATTGTCATAAATGCAAAATGTCAGGTAAAAAGATAGTCAATAAATGAGGTGTTGTTGTTGTTGTTATATGCCATCGAGTCGGCCCCGACTCATAGCGACTCCTCCTTGGGTTTCCGAGGCAGTGTCACTACGGAAGTAGATTGCCCAACCTTCCTTCTGAGGAGTGGCTAGTGGGTTTGAACCTCCAGCTTTCTGGTTAGCAGTCAAGTGCCTTAGGCATTATGCTACCAGCGCTCCCAAGTGAGGTGTGGGTGTATATAAAATCTGCAGGAATAATATCAGGTACAGGACATTCATTATCTTATAAAGCAGTCTGTTATTCATTTTATGGAAATCTTTCTTCCTGTTGAAAGAGCTGTGGTGGTGTAATGGTTAAAGCATTCATCTGGTAACCAAAAGGTCAGTGGTTCAAACTCACCCGCCACTGTGGGAGAAAGATGAAACAGTCTGCTTCTGTAAAGACTTACAGCCTTGGAAACCCTATGAGGCAGTTCTACTGCAATGTAAAGGGTCACTGTGAGTTGGAATTGACTTGATGGCAGTGAGTACAGTTTTTGGTTCCTTGTATTGAGCAAAATTCATTCATTCCATCACTCAAAAGTATTTATTGAGTCCCTACAATGTTTCAGCCACTGTGCTGGTGCTGATAAGGCCCCTGTTAACCTGATAGTCTAATCTAAGCTTCTGTCCATCAATCTTAATTCAACACATCAGCTCCAGTTCTACACCCCAGAATTATAAAGAGGAAATATTTTATTGAAATCTAGAAGCACATATACAAACAACGAACAGTTACAAGCTATAATGGAAGAAGTTCCCACTCATTATAGTATCCAAAAATACAAAATAGCTGGAAAAGGCACTTAACAAGAAATTGTAGGTCTAATGTGAAGATAGCTATAAAAATTTACTGAGCACCATAAAAGAAGAATAATGGAGACACATAACATATTCCTGGGTGGGAAGATTCAGGATTATAAAAACATTTTTGTTCAAATTAATCTAAAAATTTAGCACATACATATCATGATTTTCTGTTTGGAACCTAACAATATTATTTTCAAGCCCATCTGGAACAATAAATATGTGAGTATACTGAAGAAGCTTTTGAAAATGGGGAGGGGGACTTGATCTGCTAGACATTAAAATAAGCTGTGAAACTAGAATAATTAAAACAGTGAAGGTCAAAAGCTCAATGCAATAACAGAAAGCCCAAAACACATACATACATAAATATACATATATTGATGGTCATTACATTTTAAATCTAATACAGCTCTGGTAGCATAGTGCCTAAGGCACTTGACTGCTAACCAGAAGGCTGGCGGTTCAAACCCACCAGCTACTCCTCAGAAGGAAGATGGGGCAATCTACTTCCATAGTGATACTGCCTCGGAAACCCAAGGAGGGGTCACTATGAGTCAGGTCTGACTAGATGGCACATAGCAACAACAACATTTTAAATCAATAGGAAAAGACTGAACAATGTTGGGACAGATGGTAAACATCTTGCAAAAAAATTAAATTCCTACTATACCCACACCTCATCTCACAACAAATTACAGTTAGACTTCAATATAATAATAAAGCCAGACAACTATTTTTTTAAAGTATACAGTATCATTAATAAAATCATGGGCTTTCTAAGTAGAACTCAGAAAGGAGGAGATAAAATTAAATACATACAACTTGAGAAGGTTGATACCAACCCTTTCCTGTACCTAAACAAACAAAACATAACACATTTAAAAGGTACAATCACAAATTGGAGGATATGTATAATTTACATGACAGGCAAAATGCTAAATTTTAATACATAAAGAATCCTTAAAATAAAGATAAGCATCTCAATAGGAAAAAAGATAAGGGGCATAAGCAGGGAGTTCACCAAAAAAGACATACAAATAGCTAATGACATGTAATGAAGATGCTTGTCCTCCTTAATAATATAATAAATGTAAATTAGAATAAAATGAAACTTGATGATGATCAAATTAGCAGTGATTAATAAGATTTACAATGGTGAAGATGTGAGTGAGTTAATTTGCTCTTACGTTGTTGGTGGAAATACAAAGGAATGCAAACTTTCTAGAGGACATTTGGACAATTTTCCCTGAAATTTTATTATTTTCGCTTTCCTACTTCTCTGGAAACTTTATTACTTTCAGACAGTTATATAAATAAAAATCCATACATCTAGCTATGAGGATTATCATTATAATAGTATTTAACACTATCAACAATCAAAAGGTTGGTAGAATAAATTATGGAAAATGCATTTGATGTAGTACTAGGCAGCCATTGAAAATGATGCTATGGAAGAATACTTAATGTCAGGAAACATTTTACATATTGTTGAGTGAAAAAAACATGTTACTTAAAAGTAAAAAAATATATAATTGTATATATGTATATACATAGTTAAGTGTAAGTATGTCTGTTGTTGTTAGCTGCCCTCGAGCTGTCCCCTGGCTCATGGTGACCCCATACGCAAAGGAATGAAATGCTGCCCTGACCTGCACGATCCCCATGATTGAATGCCAATCAAATATATGCATGTAATTAGAGGGTCACAACTAAATATTAATAATAGTAGTGAAAAGTAAGGATATAGGTGATCTTAGTTTTATTTCCTTCTATGCATCTGCATTTTCTAAATTTTTTGCAACGTATATATATTACTTTGATAGTAAGAAAAAAATCTAAAATACATTTTTGGTTACAGACAGATATGTTTTGTTTAAAACAGCAGAAATATGTTTTCACGCACCTCTCCCCCAAAGAGAATCTTATGTGAAAAACTAATACATAGAACCAATTAAAAGAGTTTTTTTGGGTAGAAGTGGGGATGGCAAACCTAGTAGAGCTCTGCTTACTAACTTTATGTGAGTCCTTTGAAATGTTAGGGCTTTGGGGAATTCTGCTCAGAAGCCATTGCATATGTTAACAACATCTCTATGACTTACATGATGTGTTGTTAGTGAATCCAAACAAGACCCCATGATTGCTTGTTATTGCTATTGTTACTCATAAATTATTTAATAGTCTGTTCTATTTTAGTTCACTATAGTCACTGTTATATATTCATTTGTTAGGTACTTAAAAAAAAAGGTTTTCTAGGTTCTAGTTTCACATCAAATTAATTTATCTGTGAATTAGAGCCAGGATTTTATTATTACATTGAAATAGCCTCAGAGAATTATAATTTGATATCCCATCCTCAGATTTTATTGAAGATTGATGGAAGAAATAACCTCATAAAAAAAATGGCTCGTTATCTTGCCTAAAACTATTATTAAACATGTTGCTCATTAAAGTGTTCAAAGGATACATGTGATAAATTCCTCTAAAATTTTAGTAGCATAAAAAAAGTTTGCCAAATTTTTATAAATAAATATAGCTTTCTTTTATAACGCTGTATTATTCCTACATAACTCATTACATTTCCCTTTTGGCTTTGGCTGCCAGAAAGCTCAGAGTATTTATTGCCAAACCACAGCAACAAACAGCTGCCTAATTTTGTAGAAAAACTCTACCCCAGAGGACCTGAGTGTTTACCCTCAACAAAATGGTCCCATGACATGGCTCATTTTATGAGTTGTCACCAATCCAATTTGGAAATAGGCAAGGATTTCATAATAAACAAACAAACAAAAACATGAGTAAATTGCACTAACCAGGCTTGGTCTTTGGCAATAGAAAACACTCCTACCTATTCTTTGGTTTGTATCAAATGTCTATTAGGCATATTGTATAAACCTGGAGTACTGCTCTGGAGTGAGTCTGCTCCCGGTTGCAGTGATGCACATCTGGGTATTTCTGATACAGACATCCACACGTGCATTCACCCACCCCATACTGCTGGCTCCTGAGAGGTGGTTTGCATGGCACTCAGTAAGGACTATCAGGTTGAAAAGACTAGTAAGAGAGCAATGTTCAGATAAACTAGCAAATTGTATAGCTTCTGTAGACTTTATCCTTTAAAGTAGCCAATTAAACAACAGCTTGCTGAAATGAACCAGTAACTAGAAAGACAATTATCACATACAGAAATAATTCTTAGGTAATACTATGTATGTTTATTATAATGTTCAAGCAAAAAAAAAAAAAAAAAAAAAAACCTAAACTCACTGCTATC
>NW_006921950.1:1965936-1973834 GCF_000298275.1 Orycteropus afer afer
TCAAGTATAGCAGGGATTGTGGGGCTGGCACGGGATCGGGCAGTGTTTCATTCTGCTGTGTATGGGGTTGCTATGAGTCGGAAATGACTCGACAGCACTTAACAACAACAACAACATTCCAGAAGGTCAAATATTTATTCTTATGATCAACATTACTTAGATCATTTTACATCGTATTAAGTTCTTAATAGGGCACAGAATATGTAGGAAAGGGAACAAAATTATTTTGAATGACTATGATGTACATCTACCACATGTCTGTCAGTTTGTTGTACTATGTGATTTGTGTGTTGCTGTGATGATGAAAGCTATGCCATTGGTATTTCAGGTACCATCAAGGTCACCCCATGGTGGACAGATGTCATCAGAACTTCCAAACTAAGACAGACTAGGAAGAAGGATATGGTGGCATATTTCTGAAAAAACTGGTTACTGAAAAGTTTATACATAGCAATAGAAAACTGTCCAATATAGTGCCAGAAGATGAACATCTCAGGTTGGAAGGCAATCAAAACACTACTGGGAAAGAGCTGCCTCCTCAAAGTAGAGTCAACCTTAATTACATGGATAGAGTAAAATTTTAGGGACCTTCATGTACTGATGTGACATGACTCACAATGAGAAAAAAGAGTTGTAAATGTCCACTAATAATCACAATGTGGAATATACAAAGTATGAATCTAGGAAAATTGGCAATCATAAAAAATGAAATAGAACGCATAAAAGTCAATATCCCAGCGAGCTAAAATCATTAGTGAGCTGAAATGGACTAGAATTGGCCATTTTGAATGAGACAATCATATACTGTGCTAGGAATAGCAAATTGAAGAGGAATGGTGGTACATTCATCATCAAAAAGAACAATTCAAGATCAATCCTGAACTACAATACTGTCAATGATAAGATAATATCCATATGCATAAAAGAAAGACCAGTTAATACTACTATTATTTAAATTTACATTACCATTCAAGTCAAAGATGAAGAAACTGAAGATCACTGCCAACTTCTGCAGTCTGAATTTAATCAAACATGCAATCAAGATGCAGTGATAATTACTGGTGATAGGAATGAGGAAGTTGGAAACAAAAAAGAAGGATAGGTAGTTGGAAAACATGGCCATTGTAATAGAAAAGACTCTGGAGATTTCATGATAGAATTTTGCAAAACCAATGACTATTCATTGAAAATACCTTTTCTCAACAACATAAATAGCAGCTATGCACATGAACCTCACCAGATGGCATACACAGGATCAAACTCACAACATCTGTGGAAAGAGATGATGAAAAAGCTCAACATCATCAGTCAGAACAAGGCCATGGGTGAACTGTGCAACACAAATCATCAATTACTCATATGCAGGTTTAAGTTGAAGCTAAAGAAAATTAAAGCAAGTCCACAAGAGCCAAAATGTTACCTTGAGTGTATCCCACCTGAATTTAGAGACTATCTGAAGAATAGATTTGACATATTGAACACCAATGACTAGATGAGTTGTGGGATGACATCTAGAAATAGAGTCCATATTTGTACCCATTCCAAGGAAAGGTGACCTAACAGAATGCAGAAATTATTGAACAATATCATTAATATCACACACAAGTAAACTTATGTTGAAAATAGTTTTAAAAAATGGTTGCAGCAGTACATCAACAGAGAACTGCCAGAAATTCAAGCCATATTCAGAAGAGGACATGGAATGAGGTATATCACTGCTGACATCAGATGGATCTTGGCTAAAAGCAAAGAATACCAGAAAGATAGTTACCTGTGTATTGACTATGTATTGACTGTGTATCAACTATGCAAATGTATTCAACTATGTGAATGGATAGCATTGAAAAGAATGAGAATTCCAGAATACTTAATTGTGTTCCTGTACATAGACCAAGAGGCAGTCATTTGAACAGAACAAGGGGATACTGCACGATTTAAAATCAGAAAAGGTGTGTGTCAGACTTGTATCTTTTCACCATACTAATTCACACTGTATGGTACGTGAAGAAGGATGCAGCATCAAGATTGGAAGAAGACTCATTAACAACCTGTCATATGCAAATGGAACAACCTTGCTTGCTCAAAGTAAAGAGGACTCAAAGCACTTATTGATGAAGCTCAAAGACCAGCCTTCAGTATGGATTACACCTCAACATAAAGAAAACAAAAATCTTCACAACTGGCCCAATAATCAACATCATGATAAATGGAGTAAATATTGATGTTGTCAAAGATTTCATTTTACTTAGCTCCATAATCAACACCCATGGATGAAGTAGTCAAGAAATCAAATGACTGCATTGGGCAATTCTGCTGCAAAAGATCTGTTTTAAAATGTCACTTTTTAAACACTGGTAAGATGTCATCGGTAAGATGGTGGATTAGGCAGACAAGCTACACAGACACCATTCAATAAAGAAAAGAGAAACCAATAGACAGAAATACAGAAGATAATCCTGGAGCCCTGAGCTTTGAAAGGAAGTATACAGAAGTGGATTAGGCACCAACTAGTGGAAGAACCTGAATGAAAACAGGACCTAAGAATAGGCTCCTCTGGCCAAGGAAGGCAGGGACATATAAGAGGCTTACAATGGGAAAGGAGACAGGTGGTGAGTGTGTAAATGCTGCCAACTAGCGAATAGAGGAGCACAGTACTCTGGTTATTTATATAACATCCAAACCAAACAAAGAAAATGAAAATCATGGGCAAATCACTCCAACATACAATCATCAATTAAATATAAACACAAAAATGTCACAATGTCTCAGAGACAACAGAGCCCCACAGTCCACACAAAGAAGTAAAATAAAACAGGAGAAACAAGAGAGCAGGATACAGACCCAGAACACATCCCTGAGGACAAAGCAGCATTGCAACTCCCTGATAAGGAATTCAAAAGAATTATATTTAGGTACCTTCAACAGATTGAGAGACAGATCAAGGAAAACACTGACAAAATTGAGGAAAACACAGAGAAGACCATAGAACAATTTCAAAAGACAATACAAGAACAAAATGAGAAAATACATGAAACATTAGAAGCAATACAAAATCTACAGATAGAAATTCTGAAGATTAATACTACATTTTCAGAAATAGATAATATATTGAATGAGCAAAGGAGTGCAATTGAATCAATGGAAGACAGAATTAGTGAGATTGAAGACAAATACCTCAATACTTCTTTGGAAAGAGATCAATCAGAAAAAGATCAAAGCAAAATGAAGAAAGCCTAAGGTTCATGTGGGATATCATCAAAAGGAATAAACTATGTGTAGCTGGAATTCCAGAATAGGAAGATAAAAATAAAACCACTGAGAAAATTGTCCAAGATTTGTTGGAGGAGAACTTCCCTGATATGATGAAATATGAGAATACATTCATTCAAGAAGTCCAACAAACTCCAAACAGGATAGACCCCAAAAGAACATCACCAAGACATATCATCATCCAACTCATCAAAACCAAAGACAAAGAAAGAATCCTTAGAGCAGCATGGGAAAAAAGAAAAGTTACTTACAAAGGACACCAATAAGAATAAGTTCTGATTTCTCAGCAGAAACCATGCAGGTAGGAAGGCAATGGGATGGTATATATAAAACCCTGAAAGAGAAAATTTTCCAAACAAGAACTATATTTCTGGCAAAATTGTCCCTCAAATATGATGGGGAAAGTAGGAGATTTCCAGATAAGCAGAAATTAAGGGAATTTGTTAAAACCAGACCAAGAGATACTAAAGGGAGTCCTTTGAACAGAGAACCAATAATAGCAAACAACAACCAACCATTAATACACAAAATGACATAAACCAGAAACCAACACAGCTCTGGATGTAAATAAAGTAAATTAAGCTTACAAGATTATAAGCAGGAAACCAGAGACATCAATTGGCAAATGAGGACAACTACAAACAAAAAATAGGGAAAAATCGTGCAGTTACAGAACTTCTAAATGGTAAGTCAAGAGAGTTGGAAGATAGAATGGACTGTTCTAAACTCCAGGAGAAAATTATAAATCACAGGTAACTTCAAAGAAAAATGATAAACCTTCACATCACAATAAAAAAGAGGACAAGCACAGATATTTAGCCAATACTAAAACAATCTTACAGAAGCTCTGGTAGTGTAGTGCCTAAGGCACTTGACTGCTAACCAGAAGACTGGTAGTTCAAACCCACCAGCCACTCCTCAGAAGGAAGATGGGTCAATCTACTTCCGTAGTGATACTGCCTCGGAAACCCAAAGAGGGGTCGCTATGAGTCAGGGCCGACTCGACGCACATTAACAACAACAACAACAAAACAATCTTACACTCACTGCCATCAAGAAGAATCTGACCCATAGTGACGCCTCCTTGGGTTTCTGAGGTGGTATCTCTACAGAAGTAGAAGGAAGTGATAGCATGATTGATTCATAAACAAAACGAGCTCAGCACAGAAAATGATATGGAACAAAGAAACCAGGAACACCATGATAAAACATATAACAAAATGACAGCAACCAATGGACACTTGTCTATAATTACACTGAATGTCACTGAATGTCAATGGATTAAATGTAGCACTCAATAGACAGAGAGTTACAGACTTGGTAAGAAAACATAACCCATCAATATATTGTCTACAAGAGACACACCTTACAGACAAAGGCTAAAAGAGACTGAAAATCAAAGGTTGGAAAAACATGTCATGCAAATGGCAACCATAAAAGAGCAGGAGCAGCAATATTAATTTCTGATAAAATTGATTTTAAGACAAAAACCACGATAAGAGACAAGGAAGGACATTATATAATCATTAAAGGATAAATTGAACAAGAGGCCATAACAATAATAAATATCTATGCACCCATGAAAGAGCTCCAAAATACATAAACCAGATTCTAACAAACCTGAAAAAGCAAAGAGATGACTCCACAGTCATAGTACCAGTCATAGTAGGAGACTTTAATACACTACTTTCAATCACAGATAGAACAACTTAAAGAAACTCAACAAAGACTCAAAGAACTAAACAATACAATCCACCAACTTGACCTTACAGACATCTACAGAGCACTTCACCCAACAACAACACAAAATACATTCTTTTCCAGTGCACATGGCACTGTAAGGCCATAAAGCAAGCCTCAATAAATTTAAAAATATTGAAATACTGCAAAGCATCTTCTCAGATCACAATGCTGTAAAATTAGAAATCAACAATAGGAGGATGAATGGATAAAAAGCAAACACCTGGAAACTGGATAACACCCTCCTTGAAATGCCTGGTTAACAGAAAAAATGAAATAAAAAAAAAAAATCCTTGAATAAAATGAGAATGAAAGCAAAATAACCAAAATCTTTGGGACACAGCAAAAGCAATGAGTAGAGGCCAATTTATAGCAATAAATGCACACATCATAAAAGAAGAAAGAGCCAATATCAACACCTTAAACCAACATCTCTAACAATTAGAAAAAGAGAAGGAAAAAAGTCTACAGTCACCAGAAGAAAAGAAATAATAAAGATTCAAGTAGAAATAAATGAAACAGAAAACAGAAAGACAATAGAAAAAAATCAACAAGACCAGAAGTTGGTTCTTTGAAAAGATTGATGAAATTGACAAACCTCTGGCAAGTTTAACACAGGAAAAGAGGGAGAGAATACAAATAACGTGGATAAGAAATTAATTAGGTGACACCACAACAGAACCAACAGAAATTAAAAGGATAATATCAGGATACTATGGGGAGCTCTGGTAGCATAGTGGCTAAAGCACTTGACTGCTAACCAGAAGGCTGGCGGTTCAAACCCACCAGCCACTCCTCGGAAGGAAGGTTGGGCAATCCTACTTCTGTAGTGATACTGCCTCGGAAACCCAAGGAGGGGTCGCTATGAGTCGGGGCAGACTCGACGGCACATAACAACAACAACAACAACATCAAGACCTATGCTGCAACAAATTTGAAAATCTAGAAAGAATGGACAGATTTCTAGAAATATATTACTAACCTAAACTAACAGAGACTGAGGTGGAAAATTTAAATGGACCCATAACAGAAGAAGAAATTGAACAGGTCACTAAAAAATTACTAACAAAAAAAAGCCCTGGCCCAGATGGTTTCACTGGCAAATTCTACCGAATGTTCAGAGAAGAACTGACACCAATTGTACTCAAACAATTCCAGAACATGGAAAAAGGTGGAATCCTGCCAAATTCATTTTGAGGCAAGCATAACCTTGATACCAAAACCAGACAAAGACATCACTACAAAGGAAAACTATAGACAAATATCCCTCATGAATATACATGCAAAAATCTTCAACAAAAACTAGCCAATGGACTCCAAAAACATATCAAACCAATAATATATTTTGACCAACTGGGGTTCATACCAGGTATGCAAGATTGTTCAGCATCAGAAAAGCAATCAACCTCATCCATCACATAAATAAAACAAAGGAAAAGAACCACACGATCATATCAATTGATGCAGAAAAGGCATTTGATAAAATCCAATACCCATTCCTGATAAAAATTCTCAACAAAATGGGATAGAAGGGACAATCCTCAACATAATAAAGGGCATATTTGCAAAACCAACAGCCAACACTATTCTCGATGGACAGAAACTGAAACCATTCTCTTTGCAAATAGGAATCAGACAAGGATGCTCTCTATCACCACTTCTATTGAACATTGTATTGGAAGTCCTAGCCAGGGCAATAAGGCAAGAAAGGGAAATCAAAGGTGTCCAAATTGGTAAGGAAGAAGTCAAACTATCCCTATTAGCTGATGATATGACCCTATATCTAGAAAATCCAAGAGATTGGGGAGGAAAAAAAAAAAAAAAAACTACTGGAACTAATTGAGAGATTTAACATAGTGGGAAGATACAAGAGCAACATCCAAAAATCATTTGGATTCCTCTATACCAGCAAAGAGATTGTTGAAAAGGAAATAAGGGAATCAATACCATTTACAATAGCTATCCAAAAATTAAAATACTTGGGAATAAATCTCACTAGGGACACAAAAGACAAAGAAAACTACAAATCACTACTCCAAGAAACCATAAAAGGTCTACATAAATGGAAGAACATACCATTTTCGTGGATAGGAAGATAAAACATTGTGAAAATGTCAATACTACCCAAAGCAATCTATACATTCCATGCAATCCCAATCCAGATCGCATCAGCCTTTTTTTAAGGATGTGGAAAAACCAATCACTAATTTTATATGGAAAGGAAAGAGAGCTTGAATAAGCAAAGCAGTATTGAAGAAGAAGAACAAAGTAGGAGGTCTCACACTCCTGGATTTCAAAACCTACTATACAGCCACAGTAGTCAAAACAGCCTAGGACTGGGACAGCAACAGACACACAGATCAGTGGAACAGAATTGAGAAGCCAGAAATAGATCCATCAGCCTATGGTCAGCCGATCTTTGACAAAGGGCTAAAATCCATTAAATGGGGAAGAGATAGTCTCTAACAAATGTTGCTGGCCAAACTGGAGATCCATTTGCAGAAAAATGAAACAAGACCCATACCTCACACCATACAAAAAAACTAACTCCACATGGATAAAAGACTTAAATGTGAAACCTAGAACTATAAAGTTCCTCAAGGAATAAATAGGAGCAAAGTTAAGGGCCCTAATTTATGGCATAAATAGGCTGTCAACCATAAACAAAAATGCACAAACAGCAGAAAATAAACTAGGTGAATGGGACCTCCTCAAATTTAAATATTTATGTGCTTCAAAAGATTTATCCAAACGAGTCAAAAGAGAACCTACAGATTGGGAAAACATAGTTGGCAACAATATATCTGACAAGGGACTTATCTGTAAAATTTATAGAAAACTCCAACACCTCAACAACAAAAAGACAAATAATCCAATTAAAAAATGGG
>NW_006921950.1:1982699-2027455 GCF_000298275.1 Orycteropus afer afer
AAAAGAATAATGTAGAATCTGCAAAACACTGCATAACATGGATGAACTTGGAGGGCATTATGCTGAGTGAAATAAGTCAATCACAGAAGGACAAATAAGGTTTTAGTTGATTATTGTAAAAAATTAAGGAAAGATTTATACATGGAAGGAAATTTTCTTTGTTGGTTACTTGGGGTGGGGGTGAGGAGAGGGAACAGTGGCAAAAAAATGTATTGTCCCATGTCACTTTAGCTTTGTGTATTTCACTATATGTAAATTATATTTCAATCAAACGTATTTTTAAAAAATGTCACTTTGAAGTCTAAGATGTGCCTGGTGTTTTCAATTGTCACATATGCATGCAAAACCTAGACAGTGAATAAGGTAGAGAGAATTGTTACATTTGAATAATGGTGTTGTGGAACAATATTAAATATATTGTGCACTGTCAGAAGAACAAACAAATGTTTTCTGGGAGAAGTACAGTCAGAATGCTCCTTAGAAGTGAGGATGGCCAGACTTTT
This sequence comes from Orycteropus afer afer, assembly GCF_000298275.1. NCBI lineage: Eukaryota > Metazoa > Chordata > Mammalia > Tubulidentata > Orycteropodidae > Orycteropus > Orycteropus afer. The sequence goes on from NW_006921950.1 coordinate 1,983,203, forward strand.
TCTCTCATACTTTGGTTATACTAACATGGGAGACTAGTCCCGGGGAAGTACATCATACCTGGTAAAGTAGAAGGTCAGCAAAAAAGAGGAAGACCATTAATAGATATATTGACGTAGTAGCTGCAACAATGGGTTTCAACATAGCAATGACTGCGGGTGGTGCAGGACTGGGCAGTGTTTTGTTCTGTTGGACATAGGGTCGCTATGAGTCAGAACTGACTGAATGGCACCTAACAAAAACAACATGATACAAATGGTTTTCCTCCATTATTTCAATTAAAGGACATAAAATTATTTAATTTATGTGGTCTTTGTTTGCTTTTGAGCAACCTTCTTCATAATATGGTCATGCACTACCATAACATACCTCCTGTTAGAATGACGTGGGTCCAATGGCCGAGTAGGGTGAAATCTGCTAATATAATCTTATAGTGTCATAAGAACTGGCATGCTGACAGTCTGTATCAGAAACCAAAAAAACAACAGTTGCTGTCCAGTTGACTGATATATGAAAACTCATGTGCATCAGTAGAAATATGGTCCACAGGATTTTCAATGACGCATTGTTTTGGAAGTAGATTGCCACACCTTTCTTTTAAGCAACGTCTTGTCACTCTCAAACCTCTAGCCTTTTCATTAGCAGCTTAGCACATTTGCACCAACCAAGGATTTTGTATCAGCAACCAAAATCAAAGCAACCTCACTACCATTAAGTCAATTCCAAATCATAGCAACTTCCACTGGGTTTCCAAGGCTATAAATCTGTACGGAAAAAGACTACCTCATCTTTCTTTCAAAGAGTAGCTGGTGGGTTTGAACCACCAACCTTTTGGTTAGCAGCCTAATGCCTTAACTACTATGTGACCAGAACTCCTTGTATCAGCAACTGTTGTTGTTATATGCCGTGGAGTTGGATCCGACTCATAACGACCCCTTCTTGGGTTTCTGAGGCGGTATCACTACGGAAGTAGATTGCCCAACCTTCCTCCCAAGGAGTGGCTGGTGGGTTTGAACCACCAGCCTTCTAGTTAGCAGTCAAGTGCCTTAGGCACTATGCTACCAGAGCTTCTTGTATTAGCAACAGATACCCTCAAAGCCTGTTGGAATATCTTGACCCTTGCCAATCTGCAGAGTTGGGTCAAAACCAGCCTAGGGGCAAATGGACCAGGTAGTCAACAAAGGTCTCAGACACTTTCCTACTGTATGGGCCTATCTGCTATTCCACAGATGGTGTTTCATTCATAAAGGAGCAATGCTTGGCACCCAACAGCCTAGGCTCTGGAATAGGATTTCTTACTTTCAAATCCTAACTCTCAAGTTACTATTGACTGAGTAAACTGCAGATTCCTTACTTTGACTCTTCCTGTAAATTAATGAGATCATCCATAAAAGGCAGTTAACCAGCAACTGGCTTATGGTACACGCTCAATATATGTCCACTTTTATTATTACACAGAAGTAGAGTATGTCTTAACAAAATGCAAATACCTAGGGAAACCAAAAACAAACCAAACTCCCTGCCATTGAGTCAATTCTGACTCATAGCAACCCCCTCTGGATTTCTGAGGCAGTAAATCTTCACAGAAGTAGATTGCCCAGTCTTCCTTCTGCAGAGTGGACTGGTGGGTTTGAACCGCCAACCTTCTGGTTAGCAGTCAAATGCCTTAGGCACTATACCACAAGCATGCTTTATTCTCAGTTCACACTTTACGGGGATTCTGACCACTTAACTGTCAGTTAAGATGTAGTTAGCAGAAAGAGGCCAAGGATTAAAACCTGAGAGAAGCAGGGAACTAGACCGAAGAAGAATAGCTTTGACATTTTGTTTGGATGAATAGTGATTCTTCTACATGGAAAAGCATCCAATCGTTGCAGCTAGCCAAGCACAAACCCACGCTACTGCATAAGGGCAATCTAATTGCTGAATCCATATCATGGGATTAGCGGCCCCTGGACCTTAGTGACTGTACCTCTCTCTATCAACAGTTCTATGGGAACTCTCTCTATAGACTTTGTGTGTCTGTGTGTTATGTTGTAAAAGATATTCAATTGTACAGCTGCCACACTTGCTTTTTGTTTTCAGACCTGCAACAGAGTGTCTGTTAAGATTTCAGGCCCTGATATGTGTGAGATTGTACACACGCTAGAGAGGCAGCTTATTCTAGTATGAGTTTCTATCAGCCAGTGGAAAGCCACAGACCTCCTTTACAAAGCAGTTGTGAACATCCCTGCATGTGCTGCATGGGGACTTTCATTTGTAAAGTCAGCTATCACCTCTCTATATATCGGTTATTTGTAGATTCAAATCAACAGCCTCTCTTGACCAGCAATGAGAGAATAGGAGGTGGCATTTTGGAGACTTTCTGTTAAGCTGTTTTATACAAAATGGATGAAGTATTATTTTTTCTCCCCAAGGTATCCAAGAGAGGCTGATTCTAACACAAATACCTTTAAGAGAAACCTTGTCTCACCTCCCTCTGGGTCAGGGCGGGGTACACATGGACACATGCAAACATATTCACACATTCAGCTTGTAGCACAAAATAAAGCACTGACCTGTTAGGCTGGCAGCCTCCGCAGACAGAAAGGCGCTCCAAGACAAGAGGAAAAAGAGGCCTGTTTCCAGCATTGGGAACTCACACAGCTTGGTAAATTTGGTCAAGTGACAAAGATACGTTAAGGGAAACAACAACTGCTTTAACAAAGAAATTGCATTTTTATCTGAGGAAAATTAACCTGCTGACTTTAAAGTGTTGTTGTTGTTGTTATGTGCCATCCAGTCAGCCCCCGACTCCTCCTTGGGTTTCCGAGACAGCATCACTATGGAAGCAGATTGCCCAACCTTCCTTCTGAGAAGTGGCTGGTGGGTTTGAAACACCAGCCTTCTGGTTAGCAGTTAGGTGCCTTAGGCACTATGCTACCAGAGCTCTTGGTGACTTTGAGTTCTTGTTGTTGTTGTTATTTGCCATAGACTCAGCCCTGACTGGTGGGTTTGAGTGGGTTTGAACTGCCAGCCTCCTGGTTAGCAGTCAAGTGCCTTAGGCACTATGCTACCAGAGCTCTTGGTGACTTTGAGTTCTTGTTGTTGTTGTTATTTGCCATAGACTCAGCCCTGACTGGTGGGTTTGAGTGGGTTTGAACTGCCAGCCTCCTGGTTAGCAGTCAAGTGCCTTAGGCACTATGCTACCAGAGCTCCCGACTTTGAGGTAAGAGTCCTGATTTTCAAGTCTAACTGGAAGGCCATAACTCATTGGTGCCTACTTTGAAGGTCAGCTTCACTGGAGGCTGAAATCACCTTTAGAAATCCAAATGTGTATTTGGATAAAGAGTCAATGACTGCAACACCCAAAAATGGTCTCAAACCCCATTTTGTTTAGCTGTGCTTGTAAGAAACTGCTAACCATTCCCTTCTCCCTCTCTGTCACATTCGAATCACTTCCTCCCTGTTAGGATTGACCTGTCCTTCAGCTAGCTCTGGGCAATTAAAGCCCTAACCAGGGACAGTGCTTGATCAAAGCAAATACAGGGGGTTCAGAAAGTGCTGCTCAGGAACCCCTACTGAGTGATCCAGCACCACTGAGTCTGAACACCGGTCAGGTAGCCTTCCAGTCCTGGTCATTTAGACCCTGTCTCCAATTCCCCAGACTCAGGTATAAATATTCCCAAAAGATGGGTGGGTTTTTGTCGATATTCTTGGAACCATTCCAGCCTGGCCGCCCACTGGATCAGAAGCTGCTAGAGAGTTGTGTAAGCCTGTGTCTATCTTTTTCTCTTATCTATTACTTTGTAAACTCTCTATTTTGTTTTTTCTCCTCTTATTCTTAATAAAGCTCAGGCCAGTAATGACCGCCCCCCCCACACACACACACAGACTTTTTGGTTTCTCCAAATCCATCCAAAGGGAAATTTCAAATCCCCTGAGAAATTCCCAGGACAGAGGCATCTTGACTAACAGGATAAAATCAGCTAAATGTGGGCACACAACTTGTAGAATTGTGCTCAATCCTTGTGGTGTGCATCTCAGGGAAATTGTAGCAAATATGGCAAATAAAGGAGAATGTGGCTTAGGTGATGATGCTGTAAATGTGTCGATGCTGAAGAAGGCTACTGGTCCCTAGGGAATACTGGCCTGTAGACAGAAAGCCTTGTAGAGTCTTCTTTCTTGGGGGTTGAAATAAGATCAAGAAGAAAATTTGTATTCAATGATAGGAAAGATGCCAATGCCCTCTTGGAATAAGTAGGATAGAGGAGAAAGTGTATTATTTCTAGGTCAGGCAAGATGCCCTTTGGCAGGCAATGATTCATTTGGGCTTGGATGACATTTGGTCAATAGTCTATACATTGCAAATAGGATAAAGAGATAGTGATCCAAGATAGGCAGAGAATGGGTTATGGGGAGATGATTAGGAGTATTTGATCAATGGAAAGGGGTTACATTGCAATTGTGTCCACATTAGGCCCCAAACTTCCTGATACATAAGAAGGATATGTTGTCATGTGGGGTTTCTTTGCTTCTACAATGAAATCTGATGGAGATTCCACATTTAGCGACATTTAGCAGTAGACAGGGAAGCACAAGGGTGACTGACTTCTGGGGTGGAAGCTCCATGTCTGACTCTTGGCTCTGACTGGGTGATTTCTAAGCAGTATGTTATTTTGTTTGAGACTCATTGCTATTTTCTGTGAATTGGCAATAAGGATTATACCTACTTCCACAGTGTGCAGAGAAAAATGAGATGATGCATGTTAAAAATGCTTTGTAAAGTTTTAGAGAGAACAAAATACTGAAAGACAGAACAACATAGTGATTGGAGAGTGAACTCTGGAAGCAGACAGCCTGGGTTCAAATTCACATATCTGCTTGGACAAATCTTTTGACCATGCTAACCGTCAGTTCCCTCATCTGAACATGAGGCTAATCATACAACCTACATCGTAATTATATAAACCCATTAATATGCATTAAGTACTCAGCACAATGTTTGTTATGCAGCAAGTGGTATGTAAGCTTTTCTATTACTTTTTAATTTTTATTTTGATTTGTGTGAAAATTTACAGAGCAAATTCACTTTCCATACAGCAGCTCACATACACTTTGTCTCGTGACATTGACTATAATTTACCACAATTTATTCCTCTCACTTCCTCCCCATAGTTAACCTCTTCCCTGTGTCCTTCCCTCCAATGCACTCCTGCCCCTTGGGCTTTTTCCCTGTGCATACACAGCCCTTCTATTCTCCCATGATCAATCTCTCCAAGGAGTGTATCTACTTAATGTAAATATTCAGCTCATATGCCTGTCTTTTGTTTGGCTGGAAGCCACAAGAGTGGGTTCAATTCCAGACCTGAAGGGCAGCTAGGGGCCATAGTCTCACTGGTTCCATCAGGCTCTATCAGACCAGCAAACCTGGTCCGTTTTTTTCTTTTTAAGTGATTTTGAGTTTTGTTCCATATTGTTCTCCCACTGTATTCAGAGATCCCCCTCTGAGTGGTTGACAGTGGTAGCCAGTCACCATCTAGTTCATCTGGTCTCACAGTCATCTAGGATGAGGATCACATGATCTACCAATTGCTTGGACTAATTGTTTCCATGTGTTCTTGGTTTTCTTTTTTCTTCTTTGTTCTGAATGAGGAAAGACCCATAGTTGCATCTAGATGGCCGTTTGCAAGGTTTTAAGGTCCTGGTCGCTACTCACCAACTATTACTGTGATTTGGTTTAATTTGTTTTGAAAAATATCTTGATTGAAAATAGACCCAGTAAAGATCTAGAAATAATTCTTCATCTGGAGAAAACATGAGGAGACCTTAGATCCTTTTCTCAGTATCTTCATTATTTGTAGAATAGTCTTTGTTTCTAGTGGAGTTTATTCCTCTGAATTCCCTCTTCTAGTTTGTTTTAAAATGAAGTTTGAGTAACACAATATCAACAAGCTGTTGGGTGTTCTTTTCTTTCAACCTCCTCCAAAAAGTAATTCAGTTCTGGACCGACCCTCACACCTATATCCAGAGCTCTTTGCCTCATTTTGGACTAGGTTTTGAAATTATTACTGTGGTGGAGATGATTTTAAGTGCCTGCCCCTGCCCACTTCACAGCTTGTGTTTGTGAGAGTTAGCTAAAGTCCATCAAATGCTGCAAGATTGATCTGCCACAGTCATCAAGTCTCCAACTCTTCATCTCTATATTCTTTCTTCCAAAACTAATTCAATCTCATGGCAGACTTCCAATCACCAGGAAATTTTTTTCTTCTCCTATGAACATGTTCACTTATGTGTCTATACATTTCCCTCACAACAGTTAGAGTACCTATTTCAGCTCCTCTACCTAGGACAGACTCTGGAGCTGAATCAAGCCTGGGTTTGAATCCTAACCCCATAAGACACTAGTTGTGTGGCCTTAGACAAGTGGTTTGATCTTTATGTGAATGAGTTTCTTCAGCTGTAAAATTGGGATAATAATAGTATCTACCTTCTGGGATTCTTGTAATATCTGAGATAATCCATACAAAATGCTTAGGGCAATGGCTGGCAGGTAGTAAAATTTTCCATAAATGTTAGGTGATACTTTTAGTACCATGCTCATTATTACTAATACCTGACCCAGAGTGAGCTACTTAACCTCCTTGAGCATCAGTTTCTTCATGTGCAAAGTGAAAGTAATAATAATTTGTCTTTCAGCATTGATTCAAATGAAGAAATGCATGTAAAGACCCTGGCACACAGTATACATTCAAAAACTGTTGCTATCATCATTATATTACTTTATTTCAAACAACATGTGACCTTTCTCACAATAGCATCCCCAAATTAAGAAGCAACAGGAAGTAATGATTAAGAGCATGACCTCTAGGTTCCCACTCCCTGGATTCTAGTTTTTCTCAGCTCTATCACTTTCTAGCTGCATGACCTTGGGCAATCATAGCTCACTCTTTCTAAGCTTCAGTATCCCATAGAAAGAATATCTATATGGGATGAACATTATGAAGATTAAATGGATTAAAGTGGCAAGGAGCCTGGCATATCATAATTACTTGGCAGATCATTAACTGTTATTTTTGTTAGAAACCAACCCCAACTTTGCCGACTCACTTTATTTCTGTCAATGGCAATACCATTCTCTAAGATTTCCAGAGAAAATCTTTGGAGTGGTCTTTAATTCTTTTCTCTTGTCTCTTACAGCCAACTAATCATTAAAACCTAGAGACTGTTCCCGCTAAACATTGGTCTCGTCCCGTTGCTTCCTTTCCAAAGTTAGTGTCATTATCAAATTCCCCTCCTCTGATTCATTCTACATACTAGTTTCACATTCATGTTTTAAAAACAGCACTTTCAGCTTGTCACTCTTTTATGCAGAAAGCTTCTGTAAGCTATTTTCCCTGTGGCTTACAGAAAAAAAGTTCAGATTCTTTTAAATAACATCCCACGATGCTCCACAAGCTGCTACCATCCCACTTGTGCTCCTTCATCTTCCATTTCCCACCAGTCCAAGCCTTGTGACCCTTTCAGGCACATCTGTGCATGTGGCACACCAGTCCCATCTATACACATTAAAAATGTTGGTCTTTCCCGCCTGAATCAATTTATCACCCAAGGCTTTGCCCCATAATCTACCTATCTTTCAGACCAACCCCAAATCCCACTATGCATATAAATACTACTTTTCAAATTATTTTCCAGAATCATAAGGGTGGCCACAAATATATCAGATTATTACAGATACTATGGCCTCATTCCAACTTGAATGTTACAGTCCCAATCTCTTGTCTATAGCTTTGACATCCACTTTTTGTCCCACTCTTATTCTACAATATATAGCTTTTTTCTTTAAATGTGTCACTAGTTGAAGGCAGGATCCATGTTTTATTTTTCTCCCGACTCCTCTTAGACATCTTTAGCAGAGTACATTGTAAGTCAGGGACTACCTGTATATGCTTTTAGTGGATGTTCAGTAAATTTCTGAGTAGGTCTCCATGGGAAAAGATCCTAACATTTTGCCCTCTTTTTGCTGGAGTCCTGCAACCTCTTTTGTCCTTTTCCTCAAGGTCTTTGGCCCTCGATCTTTGTGCAGGCTCTTCTCTGTGGCCTCCATTCAGCCCTCACACTTGGCATTGATCTTCTGGCTCTCCTCCTCAGCTCTAACACACTTCACCCATAGTTGCTCCGAGTGAATAGTCTCCTGGACTTGCTTCGACCCTCAACACCTTTCCTCCATAGGGCTAATCCTCCAGGGACTCTCCCACCCCTGCTGTCAAAGAAAGAATCAGACAACCCAATTGCCCAGATGTGGCAAACATATAATTTCCTTATTGCTCACAGATCCCCTTCCATAAATTGCTCTGGGTGCTTATTCAAAACCACAGTGATTTTTGGCTTTGGTTTGCCCTGTAAGCTAGTGATTGACAAGCTTGGAAAAGAGTAGAGCATACCCAGTTTATCATTGTAAGTCAATTCTGTCTTGTTTCTGACCCTGGAATCATCAGTTTATATGGCAAATACTGATGCCCTCTATTTACTACTATTTCTACATGGCTTTTTTTTTTTTTTTTTTTTTAAAGACTGTTAATATGCTAAGACCAGACAGTATTAACAGTGCTAGAACAGACCTTGGACAAGACAATGATTTGGCCTCTCTGCCATTGGTGACTGCCTGTGCCTGCAGGGATGATTCAGAACCAAAATGGCCCAGGGACATGGTGTCACACTCCAACCAAACTAGTCTTTTACTGGCTTGAAGGTTGTTCATCCTCAGTTACATCGCAGGGGTATTGCCTGATTCTTAATAGTCCCCAGCTTTTAACACACAGACAAAAGGATATCAGTGCTGTGACAACAGCATATGCAGATCCCATTGCAAATGAGCCGGCAAAGATCCCCAAGAAATTCCCCACAGACTGGAAGAATGCTGCAGCGTCAAACACATTTGGATTCTCCTTGGGACTGTAAATGGATATTGAACTGAAAAGAGAAGAGGGTGAAGATTAGTCAGTGACTTCCATCTTACAGTTCTAATACCAGAAATCAGATGTTAGCATCCACTTTTGGGAATGGCACTTTTTCCTGTAAGGTAGGGTGCTGGTTAGAAGAGTTAGGGGCAACTGAGAGTTCAGGGGAGAGTTGGAGAAGGTAGAAAGCATATCCCTTCCTTACAGTCCAATCCCATGGTATCCATATACTGCTGTCAGTCAGTAAACATTTTTAGATTGGAAGGGCTGTAAAGAATATTGTTTTTGAGGAAAGTAGGCATTAAAACATGGTAGGTGTATAAGGAATCTGCTGAGAAGATAGATAACTGTGAATTATTTAGTGGCCATATGTCTTCAGTGCTGTTATATATTCACAAATGTTCCTGATAAAAAGTGCACTTTTATGGCCTATGCACAAATGGGCGATACAAATCATAGTGTGCACAAAATATTCTGTGGCAATCTTGTCATAAACCACAAGGCATTCTTCTTCTCCAGTGTAACCCTTCAGAAACAGAACCCCGACGGTGTTCAGAGCATCACAGCATTACCTCTGGGGAGAAACAAAATCCTCATTTTCCCAACAAGACAAATGGCAGCAGCTGCCCGAGGTCATCTTTTATACTCCAATTCTGTTGGCTGCCAACAAATTTATCTCCATAGAGAAAAATCAATCCACCAATGGGCAGACTGGGCACTTAAATATTTTTGAGAACATCATATTTGCTGTTTTTCTTTTTTTTTTCTAACCAGGGCCTCAAATCCCAGTGCATTGATATTGAGGACAAGGATTGTCCTATTTTAGGAAATATGAACCCCATATTGTAACATTAAAATGAACAGATGTGCTAAATATCAGTAGCTTTGCAGAGATTAATAAAGTAACATTTCAGTGGTTTTTTTTTGGTAGTTTTCATTTTAACATGTAAGGTCTTTAAAACTAATCAAGAAAAAAAAAATCAAGAGTTTGGCAGTGGGATCTGGAGGGAAGCTGAAGTAGCATCAAGAGTAAAATGTATACTAGACACAGCAAATTGAGATGAGATTGGATTTTTGAGAGATGTAATGGACTCTCTTATGGCTTGGGTGATTAGAGCATGTTAATGCTTTGACCTGGCTTTCTGTATCCAGAGATTTGTAAAGAGCAGATAGTGAAAACAGACTCAGATTCTCCTAGAGAAAGACCTGTGACATAAAAAAAGGTAGTTTTAAATGTTCTTAGTTTTTCCCTCAATGTCTTTAAACCCACAAAGTAGGCCAAACGCTTCTGCTTTGATCCTGTAATTGGATAAGGAAGATGAATGTGGATCTTGAATAGGGCCTTGAAATTTATGTGAGGAAAGGACTTCCTTTGAAGTGTTTCTCTTTTTGTAAAGTGTTGTGCTTTGCAGAAAAAGAAAGAAAGAAAGAAAAGCAACCCACATTTGGGTGCTCTGTATCTGACAGTCCAGGGATATGGTGATAAAATCTCCTCCTAGCCTTTAGAAACACTTGTACCAAGACTGCTGTTAAAATCTCCTTGCCTTTAGGAACCCTCATCCCAGAGCTGTACGGCTGGGTGTTTGCATTGACATCCACCAATGTATTCTTCAATCCTCTGAGGAAACAATGTTGTTGTTGGGTGCTGTTGAGTTGATTTGGACTCACAGTGACCCTACAGAACACAGTAGAACTGCCACATAGGGTTTCCTAGGCTGTAATAATTATGAAAGGAGCTCTGGTGGCATAATGCCTAAGGCACTTGACTGCTAAAAAGAAGGCTGGCGGTTCAAACCCACCAGCCACTCCTCGGAAGGAAGGTTGAGCATTCTACTTCCGTAGTGATACCGGCTCGGAAACCCCAGGAGGGGTCACTATGAGTCAGGTCCGACTCTACAGCACATAACAACAACAACAACAATCATTATGAGAGCAGATCGCCAGGTCTTTTCTCCCACAAAGTGATTGGTGGGTTTGAACTGAAGACCTTGTAGGTTAGCAGTCAAGCTCTTAACCACCATCTCACCAGGTCTCCTTGAGGAAACAGTAGGGTTCAGAAAACATTGCATTTGCATCCTGCTTTCCCAGTATGGAGTTTTGCATAATAACACTGCTTTGCAAATAATTCTGTTCATTCCCCAGGCTGCTACCAGTAGATAGGACCCACAGCACAGCACTGCTTCACCTTTATCTTCACCTCCACACTCCCCAGAAGTATTTTTTCTGTTCTGAGGCTTCCCAAACTTGGACCACCACCATCCATCTTTTGGCCATATCCTGTAACCATTACTTCCATAATGCTTATCTTTAAATCAACTCATTTTTCACCCAAATGCAAGAGCTTTTATTAAAGAATATCTTTATAATAATAGGTTTGATGTGCTTATTTCTTTTTAATACATAGGAGATTACACAATTAGTAAACTAAAAAAAAAGTTCACATGTGTGTCACTGAAAGTCATTTGGGTAAGCCTGTTAACTTGGGGTCCACACTTTAAGAAACAATACTCTCTTCCTGGGTCATGAACCTCATCCAGGGGACATTCTACTTGCTTTGTTCTCCAAGCTCTATATCTTTTCCTGTGATATTTATGTAAAGTGGAGGGAAAAGCACACCTTGGCCAACAGAGGGCTGTCCATTGAAGATGCTAGTCCTAAAGCCCACCCCACCCCAGATGTAAGCACTGGGTATCTCCTATGCGCCAGGGGCTATGTTAATACTGAAGTATTGTGAACAGGCAGTGAAAAGCATAGACAAGAAAAGCAGAATTTGATTCAAGAAAAATTTTACTGAACACGTGCTCTATGCAAGATATAATTAGTCAGGGAAGTCTAAAATGTGTTGTTGTTGTTTTTGTTGTTGTTATGTGCCGTCTGTAGCTCCAATGTGGAGTGCGATATGAGAAGTTCAAGGCACTCGATGTTACTAAAGAGGAAGGCGTGTTATTTTAGGATAGGGGAGATGGCATTTGAGCAATGTGGGAGGAGGGCAGTGATGGGAAGAAGGTATTCCAGGCAGTGGGAAGAGTATAAAGAAAGGCAAGATGCCAGGCTAGTTCAGAGCATATTCAGGTCACAGCTAGGTGGTTATGGTGGCTGGAATCTTGTATGTGGGCACGTGTGGGTGGGAGTCAGGGTAGAGGAGGAGTAAAGGTGAATGAATGCAGCATCACTCAGAGCCTTAAATGCCGTGTTAGTGATATTCAAAACCAATGCCAAAACCGAAAATGAAACCCACTGCCATCAAGTCCATTCCAAGTTATAGTGACCTCCTTTGGGTTTCCGAGGCTGTAAATCTTTATGGAAGCAGATTGCCCCATCTTCCTTCTGAGGAGCAGCTGGTGGGTTTGAACCACTGACCTCTGGTTAGCAGCCAAGTGCCTTATATACTATGCCACCAGAGCTCTTATACTTAGTCTTCTTAAGGTTACTTTACTACTTCATTGATCTTGTGACATTTATGAAAGGTAAATGGGAGGTATTATTATCCTTTCTTTTCTTTTTTATATAAAACTAAAGACCAGAGAAATTACATAATCTGTCAAAACCCAGAATATTAAATTAAAAATGTAGACTTTGTTCTTTCTTTAAAATGTGATTTTGCTGGGAGGAACTCATAGCAGGATAGTTGAGTGACAGTGTCAGGTTGACTATCAGGACAATAGCAATTGAAACTACAACTTGTTTTTATGCCTGGCATGAACATGGGCAGCACTTTCCTATACACAATGCTAAGAACAGAGCTCATTGTATGGGCAAGAACACTCCTCTCTTGTCCCACCAGCAAGAGAGAATAAGGGCTTCTCACAGAAAGCTTCTTTCATGCTTGGTTTCTTCTCTAAATGTTAAGGTTCTCCATATATGCCCAGGACATAGCCTGGTGACTAGCATAGGGCAGGCTATAAAAAGATTGACTGAATGAAGGCAGGACAGCAGGAAAGTAGAAATGAAAGAAGGAAGGAATGCAGCAAGGAAGGAGGCTTGAAAAAGCTAATCATCTCTTGAAGTGAATCATCATCCACAAGGTGTTTTATTGGACATTATTCCTATAGTAAGTATTTTCAGAGTGATCAACACAAGTGTGAAAGGGACACTGGATTCTCCTAACAATGCATCAAAGATTCCACATGTATTGGCCTTATAGCCTCAAACAAATCACTTAACCATGCTCAGACTCAGTTCATCATCTGTGAAATGGAGATAATAATAGTACTAATCGTTTAGCAATGTTGTGAGGATGTGAGATCTATTTAAAACTCTATATTTATCCTATGAATTGTAGGTCCATTCACTGAATGCTTATTATGTGCACTCAAAATAAACATTCAATGAATTTTAACTATCTCCATCATTACCAGTCTGCTAAAAACTCCGACAAGCCTCACATTGTGATATTAGAGTGCAGTGGCTGAATCAGGCCTGGGTTCCAGCAATGGGCAGATGGGATGTGGTTCCCCTCACACCAAGCTTTGGAGTTGTTGGAGATCACTGGTCACTTTCATGGGAACAGAAAGATTGTCAGGGAGAAAAGGTACCAGGCAGGCACCCCTGGAGAATGGCCATGGAACGAGGCTAAAAGTGTTTTATACTTAGTCTAGGGCCTTGTTGTTGTTAGATGTCATTGAGTTGGCTCCAACATAGTGACCCTAAGTACAACAGAATGAAACGTTGTCTAGTCCTGTGCCATCCTCAAAATTGTTGCCATGCTTGAGCCCATTGCTAAAGCCACTGTGTCAACCCATCAAGTTGAGGGCCTTCTCCTTTTTCACTGACCCTCTACTGTACCAAACATGATATCCTTCTCCAGTGAATGGTCCCTTCTGACAACGAGACCAAAGTACAAGAGACCAAGTCTGGAACCTTAAGCTGGTGAATCAAGGAGAGAAGGAACGTTTTCAGCAGCCTGGGCAGAAATCTGTTCCAGAGACAAGGAAAAAGTCAGGAGGTTCAGCTTGTGTTGCATTTTCCCATTTAGTAGGGAATTGTCCTCAGAAGGAAGGTTGGGCATTCCTACTTCCGTAGTGATACTGCCTCGGAAACCCAAGGAGGGGTCGCTATGAGTCGAGGCTGACTCGATGGCAAATAACAACAACAGTCTGCAGGCAAAGTCCTCTTGCTTTGAGTGAAGAATGAGGCCTAAGAAGTGGGAGTCTTATTGCCTGAGAAGGTTGCTTTTCTCCCAGCTGCTGGGAATTTGGCTTTTGTCCCTGGCAAAGGGGATAATTCTGTGGACTCTGGTTTTCAGCTATGACACCAGGCCTTTGGACTGGGGAATAGCAGCCACAGAGGTTATTATTATTATTTTTTTTTGGAAACAATCAAGGATTTAAATAGCAGGTGTGGAGTTTTCCCACTTCAAAACAAGTGAGGGATAACTTTGTTCCAGCAACTTCAGCCCTTTGGACCTAAAGAATAAACACATCCTCCTCTTCCCCAAAGGAGATTCTTGAAATATTATAGATGCAGGTGCTGCAGGGAGTAAGGAGTAATGGGTCAAAGAATCAAACTTTCTTCTAACCTTTGTCTTTGTTCATTGGAAGTCCAGTCTGAATGGGCACTGTTTGTAGCACAAACTGATGAAGAGGGGTCTGCAATTCTCAGATTTCTGGGGAAGAATCTTTGAATTAGATGGAACTGATATCCTTAAAAATGACATGGCTAGAAATACATACTCAACTTACTGCCATGGAGTCGGATCTGGCTCATAGTGGCCCCTCCTTGGGTTTCCAAGGCGGTATCACTACGGAAGAGGATTGCCCAAACTTTCTTCCGAGGAGTGGCTGGTGGGTTTGAACTGCCAGCCTTCTGGTTAGCAGTCAAGCGCCTTAGGCACTATGTCACCAGAGCTCTCAGAAATACATAGTGGTGTTTAAATATTCATGTCATAAATTGGAAATAAATCTGGGTATTGATTCATTCTGTTCAGGAACAGATTATTCAGCAGATATTAGTTTGATGGTAGTGTATTGTAACTTTTCTCAAAAATAAATGTGAGCAGCATCTTTTATTCAAATATTTCAAAATGGATGAAATATTCTAAATTGCTTTGATGAAAACAACATGATTAAGAATCACTTTGCTCATGCTACCATGTAAGAGACGCATACTACTGTGACTCCAGTATTTCTCAAAAACTCATTTTTTAATCTATATGATGTTCCTGCAGGGAATGAGCCTGCTACCTGATTTAGTCTTAAGAGTATGAAATCTGGAATCTGAAATCTGGGAGCAAATTTCAGCTCTGCCACTCACTGGCTATGTGACCTTGAGCAGTTACTTAATTTCTCTGTATCTCAGTTTCCTATAGAAGGATGATAATAATAGTACTTACCTCATAGGATTAAATGAATTGAGGCATTCATAAAGCACCTGAAGTGGTCCTACATAAGCATTTATTAAATAAACCATCTTGCAAACAACACATCCCTGCCCTCTGAAACTGAGGGCTTGGTTTGGTTTTGAAAGAAGCATCTGAAACTAGATGTCCAATAAGTATTTCAACCAAACCAGACTGAGGTGTCATCACCCATCTCACCTCCACTCTGACTGACTAGCCTTCAGTCCCTAGACCCTGGACTCTCTGGGTCACTGGGGTCATTTGATCTTATAACTCTTTTGAGCAGAATAGTGTCTTGAATATACCGTGTGTTCAGTAAATACTGGTGATGATGAAGGAGAAAGAGGACAGGAAAGAACAGTAGGAAAAATGAAGAGAAGAGGTATTGCAATGGTGCTAAGAATAAAAATAAAACAATAAGAACAGAAAGTATTATATGAATGGCACCACCACCGCTGCTGCCAGCTTATCCCCTCTATGACTCTGGCCACCTCCCCATCCTAGATCAGACCAAGTTACCTATCTTCTGATTATCATAATCTTCCTTGAGGTCGCTCAACGCTGTCTACTTCTCTACTATTATTCTTCTCTGAAACTACTACATATTTTTTGCCCACAGTTACCCACAGAAACTAACCAATGACCTCAAAGTCCTGGCTCAGCTATTCTTCTATATTTTCTTCTGCCTGGTTCCCACCTACCACAGGCCCTCTGTCCCAGGCGTCTGATAGGAATAGCCTTGCTTCTCTATTTCATGGCCTGCCCTTTTCTTCCTTTGTTGAGATGAAATCAATGTCACTTGAAAACTTTAAAAAAGAAAGTCTTAAGCAGACACACTATTCCTTTCAGGATTTCTATTAATTTAATTATTTTTAAAAAATAATTAGAAAGAGATTACTATAGCCAAAGATATACAAAAGGACCTTCCGTTTTTCTCTGCCAAATCTTTAATCCCTAACACAAATTTTTAAATTACTGGCAACAGTTCATTGAAGAGTTTTTGATTAGTTGGAATATAAAAATGAAATGATTTTATTTTTATTTTCTTCCAATCACTGCTTCCAACTGTACTAAATCGAATCCTTTTTTTGTGCTGGGTAAGTAGTTTCATTAATGATGTCTTGGTCAAATTCTATCATTCAATTCTTTTCAGTTATTAAAATTTAGTGCAGTCCAGCTTAAAACCTAATCTTCAAAGCAGGCTTTTTCTCCTCCTGGCAGTGTCTTCTAATGCAAGGTAGGATGACATGATGGGAGGAGACAAAGTAGCTGTGTTCCCTCTCCCTCCTCTGAGTACCAGCATCCCTTAGTGTTGGAGGAGGCAGATAGAAGGAATGAGGAGGTCAAGTTCTTGGTCTTATGTGGGTGCCTGTCAATGGTGGGCTGGGGTACATGGCTTCACCCTAGTTTATCTCTTTTCCAGAGGCCTTGTCCTACTGACGGAAGGGTGCCTCCATTTTGTTGAGAACCCAATTTTCCATCAGCCTGCCAGCTATATACATTCCTAGTCCCTTTTCCATGGCTTAGATCAATGGCTCCTTGGTTAGCTCAGTGGCTCTCATCCCTCTCTTAACCTCTAAATTCCTTCATGCGGGGTCCCGCAAAGCATACTACATTGGCCAAAGAGCACTGGGCTCTGTTCCCTAGACATACCAAACCAGGGAGCATTCAGGTCTTGCTGATACAGACTGCTCCAGTAGCCTCCTATATGAGAAATCTTCAGGCCAGAGGAGACACCAGTCCCTGTGTTCCTGGGCACTTCCACATTCTAAAAAGACGTGTCTAAGAACTTCCTTCCTATGACCTGCTTTGAGAGAGCCTCAACCTTTCTGCAGGTTCCTCAGCTGGGGAATGAATGACAGCTCATCTTTCTTACAGGCAGCCCAGTCCTTTGGAGAGATTCCACTGGTGTTCCCTTCACTGGGGGAGAGGAAATGGCTCCCATCTCAAACACTGCATTCTCTACAAGGATGTGGATAATGATTCAATCCTTTCATATACTGATTTGATGCAAAGGGGGTGGAGTGGAGAGTGGGAGAATATTGAATAGGTTTTATTATAAATCTACATCCCAATTAATAAGGTGGTTGGGAGGTGTGTGGTCCTAACTGCTGTGGGGAGGGGTGGAGGTGGTAGATCTGCTGCTGGTTTTAGAATGGAGCTAATTAGTGATATTTGTTTTCAGCTACGGGCCCTCACCTCAACCTAGAAAACAGCAGGAGGCCCGCTAGATACATCTTTGTGACTGGTCTGGGGATTTCCAGTTTCTTTTCTCCCCATAAGGAGTTGCTTTGTCATCCTGCTCTTAAGGACACATTTTAAGGTGAAACAACATAAAGGGGCAACAAAATGTGAACAAGCATTGCTGTTGGCGAGGCCTGATTATCACAGGTAAGAAACAAATAGAAAAAAAAATAATTACAGTGCTACTTTATGTTTAAAATTCTTTATCCCTAAAAAAGAGGGAGAGAAAGAAAAGAAACAAGTGGATCCTTATCTATTATTTATCTTTTAATAACTGTAGCAACCTGCCCTGTCTCAGAGAAGTTGCTTAATTATGAATAAGGGATTGATTTTTATGGGGCCAAGAATTGTGTGTACACATTGGAATTCACTCTGGCATCTGCTTGCCCATTATTCTGGCTTATGTTCTGCCAAAGGCCGATGAAGCTCTGTCAAGAGAACCTGCTGTAAAACATAATGACTTCAGAAATTGGGGGCATTTCAGGCACCCTGGGAGGTTAGAAGAGCTGCCTCTCACTAATAAGAGGTTTTGGCCAGAAGTTCCCTGAGCCTGATTTAGAACTCATAGTGTTTTACCTTCCTAAGGGCCAAGGGACCCTGGTGGGTGGAGAACTGCCTATGTGGGGAAGCATATTAATTAACTCTTTCAGCTTCCAGGAGACCATTTAGTTAATGACTGTTCCCTAAAAATCTCAGTTCATACCAGAGAGTGAATGAGCTTCTATAGATTTTCCAAAATCCTGATAAAGATCATTTTACCGTATCGATGTCTGACACAAGAGGAGAAGACATGAGGAATATTGTGGGAAGCATGAGTTAGTGTATCATAGCTGCCCAGAACAATACAATCTTAGATTAAATTAATTGATTCATTTCATCAATAAATATTTACTAACACCTACTATGTATAGAGGAGCTCGGGTGGCATAGTGCCTAAGGCCTTTGACTGCTAACCAGAAGGCTGGTGGTTCCAACCCACCAGCCACTCCTCAGAAGGAAGGTTGGGCAATCTACTTCCATAGTGATACCCCCTCTGAAACACAAGGAGAGGTTGCTATGAGTCGGATCCAACTCAAAGGCAAAGTTTGGTTTTTTTTTAACTATGTGTGGACATTGTTCCAGTCAGTGAAGATACAGTGGAGAACAAAACAAAGTTCTTGACCTCATGTTCCTTACATTCCAGTGGAGAAAACACATAACAAACAACTAAGCCAATAGATTCATGATTTAATGACAGGGAATGAAAAGAAAAATAAAGCAGCACAAATGAATGGGATAGAGAATGATGACAGTGCTGCTTTAGTTAAGGTGGTCAGGAAAGGTGTCTCTGAAAGGAATGCATAAAATGAAGAGTGGAAACCTTTCTAGGTCCCAAGGCGGAGTGTACTCAGTGGATCTGAAGACCAGCAAATATACCAGTGTGACTGGAGTGAGGTAAGTTAGCAAGGGAGAAAGTTGTAGGAGTCAGGACTGGAGATGGATTCAGGGGTGAGGTCTTGTGGGGCCTTTTAGTCCATTTTAGACTTGAAATCTTCTTCTACATGTGAAAGAAAGGGCAGCTCTAACTGTGAAATTCATGGCCTAGACAGCTGGATAATGTGGTCTCCAAGTACCTCTCCCCTCAAGTGTCACTGACTTAATTTCTATTTTCCAGCTTCTTCCAGGTCTGCCAGGAAAAGGCTATGGAGTATTTGGGTTTCCTGTGTTAACCCATCTCCTGTCTCTGCAAATGGCTGAGCATGAAGCGAATAAGGAGCAACATTTCAACAGGGAATGTGATGAAGTCACCAGTGATTTTTAGGCAGGAGCCGGGTTGATAATGACATCAAGAATGGTTACAAATTTCATCACAGAATAAAGCCTTTGACATTAAGTTCCAACTTGAAGGTGACAAAAAGAGCTCTGAGTTTAAAACTGGTTAAAAGGGAAGAAGAGTTAAAGGAGGTTTGTTATGAATTACATGTGCATTTTCTTTGAGAGAAGATCTTAAATTACTTTGCAATTTAGCCTGAAAAGTCCTTTCAGCACTGAATTAGTCTGTGGGATTTAAGAAATTTTCTCTTACACCTAATATTGAGAGGAAAGTGAATTTGAGATGGTCCCGAAGATGAAAGAAACCTACAAATACTCTTATTTCTTTTTCTTTTTTCCTTGAAGCAGAAACAGGAATTTGAATCCCACGACTGTGAGCCTATTCATTAAAAACTGGGAGAGAGCAAATAATTCACATGATCTAATGGGAATTTTGACCCTTCCACCAACTTTACAGTTCCTTTAATCCTCACTAATGAAATCTTAACTCCAAAGGGTGCTGTGATATGTAGAACTTTTAGTTATAATGGATATGAAAAGATTAGAAAAGTAGGTTAATAGCCACTAAAGATGGAAAACTAGTTAAAATATAATCATAAACAGTTGTACGTAAGACCAAAAATTAATTCCCGAAGTTGAAAATAGACAAGGGGATCTGGTTCTCCAACATTTATTGAGCCCTAAAAATACTTACTATTCCTTGTGTTCATTATTATGGAGCTCTGACCATGTGTCAAGCACTATGGTAAGCACTTTTATAAATATCATCCTTTAATCTTCACAGTAACTCCCTGAAGTAGGTTTGATTATAATTTCCATTCTACAGATGAGGAAACATTTGCTTAGAGAGATTAAGTAACTTTATATATGTCATCTCTTAATCCTCTTAACAATCAAATGAAGAAGGCATTATCCTCATTTCACAGATAAACAGCCTTGAGGAGGTTAAAAAACTTGTCAGAGGAAACTTGCTAGTAAATGAAGCGGTAGGTATTCAACTCATGTCTCACTGATTTAAAGCCTGTGTACAGTGAAGACTAGGGAGTGGAATGCCTCCATCTCTCTATCACTTGATTATGCTCACAGATAAACAACTCATCAAATGCTTCATTTTCTTAGGATTGCGGCAAAGATCATTCTTAGAGGTGTAAGATCTGAGAAGTTCTAGTTCTAATTTATAAGAAAAAAACATTGCCTTACCCAATATATTCATTTCAATATGAGGGGTTTTGCTTACAATCTAGTGCTACTTACTGGCCAGCATTTCTTAACGAAGACCTCACTCCTCCATATTGAACAGGTTTTAATATGGAGCTATATCCCTTATCTCTTGGTAGTCCGGCCAACAACAACTCAGCTTTGTTTTCCTGAACAGTTGTCACCCTGTTCTCCCACTTGGTGACTACTGTCCTTCTTTATTAATTACTTATCTCTGTCTTTGTGTATTCATCTAAAAATAATGGAGATGATAAGAGAAAAAACAAAGAGATGTGCTTCCTTCATAGAATGAAGATTCAATGTGTCAATATATATACAGTGCTTAAAGTGCTACTGGAACATAGAAACCAATCAAAACCAAATCCACTGCCTTCCAAGCAATTCTGACTCATAGTGACCCTATAGAACAGAGTGGAACTGCCCCATAGGGTTTCCAATGCTGTAAATCTTTATGGAAGCAGACTGCATCATCTTTCTCCTGTGGAATGGCTGGTGGGTTCGAACTGCCAGCCTTTGGGTTAGCAGCTAAATGTGTTAATGGAACATAGAAAGCACTCCATAAATGTTGGTTGTTGTTGTTACTCTGTTTGTAGTTTTATTATTGGAATGATCACTATATCTTTTAACACTTACTCAAAGGAAATCAATAAAAACTGAGCTCTACATCTAAGAAAATGGAGGTATTTAGAAAGCCAACTAATGTGTCAGAATACTATAAGGATGTTCTTAGGTGGAATGAGCAATACACTCACAGTTAGACCCAATAATGAATTCATCCTTTTGTTAAAGAGTCCTGTGGAGCAGAAGGCTACTGGGATCACGTCAACCAAGGAGATGCATGTCAATTGTAAACAACAGCTAAGCACAAAAGATCCATGGCTGCCTTGCAAATCCAACAGAGCTGTACTTCTAGTAGACTTGCCAGGGAAATGGACACCTAGGTAGGCCTACCACAGAAATCCTGTTGCTATACCTGAAGCAAAATATGTTCATGAACAGAGGGTGTCTAAGGAAGTTATGTGGAATTGTAGATTAGCAACAATCAAGGAAAAAAATATGAAACCAGTGGAGTTTGCTTTCATGGCAATCACCGATTCACAGTTCACCGCATGCTACATAGAGATAAAGAGGAGTCAGCAAACAGGTGCATGCTTGGATTGGAGCCTGCAGTGCCTCACAAATGCTGTGTGCTGGGGACAGTGATGAGCGGCTGAATGAAATGCTTGTTTCTTCTGGCTGGGTCAAAGAACTTTTCATAGGCAATGGGCTGCCTTCCCAATCTGGGAGCCTTTCATTCCTACATTAGACAAACCTCACTCCTATTATAAACAGTTGCCTGGGACAGCCTGATGGAGTTTAGCCTGGTGACAAGCCAACTCCCAGAAAATATTTGCACTGATCAATTCATTCCCATAGACCCTTCTTCTTCCCTTCCATTTATTAGCAATTAAGCGAGCATCTGGGCCCTGAATCATAACTTAATTTAATTAAGAATCTGCATCCATTTTTTTAGAGTTGCAGATAATTTCACATGAGTTCAAGTTTATCTTTGGGAGCAAGGCACATAGTTATCTTCTTAAATTGATGTATTTTACCAAGGCAGTTGGCTCACCATCACAGTTTCAATTTTGTCTTGAAACATGTGACCTGCAGAGTAACAAATCTTACCAAAGAGGGTTTTGCTTCTACATAATGTTTTAAAATTACACTATATGTTTCTAGCAGTTGCTATAAAGTAGTGATCACAGAATGAGAAAGTTCCACACCAGAGCCATCATTGGTACTAGAACTTCAGGATGCAGTTTTCTCAGGGCCTAGAGTGTAGATTTTAAGTATATTTAAATCTCAAATCAATACAGTTTTTCAGAATAGAGATTCCTAACTCAAGCAATTAATATAGGCTTTTTCCACCCCATGTAATACAGATGCTAAGCATAAGGATGAACACTGCATTTATAAGGCCCATTGCTGAAATTGTGGAGAAGCACAGGGTATTGCTTGGTGCCAGTAATGAGGGCTCAGGGTACTGAAGTTGACTTGAAAGACTGGCAGGATGGCTTTGCATATCTAGCCCAGAGCCTGGGTGAATATGTAGGCTTGGGGACCAGGTGTGGGTTTGGAAGGCAGTGGGGTCAATGGAAGGTTTCTAGTTAAAACTAAGTAAGCAAGCCACAATCAGTGAATGGTCAGAAAGGCAGAAAGGAAAGCAATGATTCTGGAAGTCCAGGGATGGATATGAGTCCATTATTTGTTAATGCACATATGTATTTCTCTGGAAGGAAGATTCTTTAACTTATATAGCCTACTCCATGTGGTTCATGATCTCAAAAAGTAAAAAAACAAAACAAAACAAAAAAAAACTACTGAACTTTGGGTGCACAAATACTGATGGGCAGAACAAGGAGGGAGTGGTCAAAAGCTGAGATAAACAGCCATCTGCAGAAAGTAATATGAGGGAGAATAAGATGACCAATGCAAGGTACTTGAAACAAGAGGGCAAAAGGCTTTTGCACATTCCCTGCTCAGGCAGGAGTGTACGTGGCTACTTTGGGCAAGCAAGCAACATATGGGAGAACATGTGGCTAACTGAACAGTAACAGGTCAGATAGAGGGGCAGTTTTTGACACTTAAGTATATGTGTAGATAGAAAAGTGAGTTTTGGAAGGCTGTATTTATACGAGGTGGTTACAGAGTTAGAAAGTGTAGCAGGTAATACCATGAAGAATAAATTGATATGATATGATAGGTCTGGCTCAGCCCTACTCTCTATGCCTAGTTTTGCTTCTGTTACCATTATTGATTGAGCATATCAAAGGTCACATGGTCAGGACTCACTACACCACTTCCAGGGTTCGGCTCTCCTTAGATCAACCAGAACACCTGAATCACAGCAGCTACCAGGTCTGCTTTGGTTAGCCCATGCCTAGATCTTCCAAAGATTCTCTGTATTTATTTACACGTCATGGGACCAAGTAGGAGAAACAGGCTGACACTTTCTTGGAACTTGGGGGAGAATCATCCCTTGAGGACTAAATGATAAAATAACACTTTGGTGATAATAAAAAACATTTCAGATGAGATGAGATGTCTTTTTTCTCAGATACCTTAAAACTAGAGAACTGTTTTTATGGTTTATGAGTGAGGAAAGAAGAAGGCAGCCAGGGTATGGGTCAGCAGGAGAACTTGGTAGAAGGTGTTCAGAGATGGGGCTCCTCCCATTTGGAGGACAAGTGGCAGATAGTGAAGAACCACTTTTTAATAATTCTCCTGTACTTCAGAGTGGCACACATGGTTAAACACCTGTCTACTAACCAAAAGGTTGGCAGTTTGAAACTAGCCAAAGACATTTCAAACAGAAGACCTGGTGATCTACTTTCAAAAGGTCACAGCCTTTTGAAATGTAGCACATTTCTACTCATAAATATGTGGGTCACCATGAGTTGAAGTAAACTCAATGGTAACTGGTTAAGTTTGATTTGGTTTGGTTTTAGTTTATTCCTTTGATGGCAGGGGTGTCTTTCTCTCTTTGTCTCTGTCTTTCATTCTCTCTCCGTGTGTGTGTGTGTGTGTGTGTGTGTGTGTGAGTGTTTAGGATTTGTTGTTGTTACTGTTAGGTTTATTTTGCTACCAGCTAGTGTAATACATCTCAGGTGGGCCTAAAGTTATATATAAATTACAAATCCTTTGGGAGAAAGGGCAGAATTCAATAATTATATCTCACTGTCTCCTCTAGATGAAGTGTATTTATTAGACTTTTGTGCAAATCTATTACAACTTTCTTGTAAAATCCAGTTTTTAAAAAATGCTTCAGGACCATTGTTAGAAAGCATGCAAATGGAAACAGAGGTGAACCAGTAACAGGAAGGATGGAGAATGCTCTTTAAATAAATAAATAAATAAAAGGATTACGGTTCCTTTTAGATTCCTTAGGTGTGTGTGTATGTGTGTTTGTGTATGAGAGACAAACATGGAGAGAAAGAGAGACTCTAAATAATCTTATGATAAAAAATGGCAAAGTCCCTGTTTCTGTTTATGAAAGCCCACTTTATCACTTTAATGCTAATGAAACATCATTAGCAGGAGGTCAGTGCATAATCAGAAATTATAGCACCTTGATTGTCTATGAAATGTGATGGTGAATGCCTAGGTAACTTCACTCACAGGATAAAGTATGATAATGCCCACAAACATAATGCCAGAGCTTGGAGTCTATAAGGAAGTAGAAAGCTATAGAGAACAGGCACAAATGTCCCTGCCTACTTCTGCCGTGGAGTTGAATGATAATTTCTCGTATAGGTAGCAGTGGAGAGGAAAGTGGGTGTTTTGGTTACTTCACGCTGATCTGACAGGAAATATACCACAAATGGGATGGCTTTAACAAACAGGAGTTTGTTCTCTTACAGTTTGGGAGGCTAGAAGTCTGAGTTCAAAGTGCCATGCTCTAGGGGCTGGTTGAAAGCGCCTCAACCTTGGGCTTCAGCTCTGCCTCTTGCTCCAGGGTCACTGAAGTGACAGGCTTTCTTCACTCAGGCAGCTGCTGGCTACTGAGGCTGACAAATCCATGGCTGACAAGTAACAAAGGTACAGTCCCAGTATTACCATACAACATGGCAGGCCACCAGTTCAGTCCAGAGACAGTCCCAAGATCGTTAGGAAACATGTTGTTGCTGTTGTCGTTATGTGTCGTCGAGTCGGACCCAACTCTTAGTGACCCCTCCTTGGGTTTCCGAGGCGGTATCACTACGGAAGTAGATTGCTCAACCTTCCTTCTAAGGAGTGGCGGGTGGGTTTGAACCGCCAGCTTTCTGGTGTTAGCAGTCAAGTGCCTTAGGCCTTATGCTACCAGAGCTCTACATGCAGGGTCCAAATGTGCCAAAAAGCTGCAGACCATTCCTAAAGCTTCTCCTTACATACTGAGAGCAGACCACATTTCCTAAGGCAGCACCTCAGCTGCTCACAGTAGATTCCACCATGGAGTTGATTACCAGTCTTATCATGGGGAATACTCAACCAGCTGCTTCCCAGCCACTGAAAACAAGGTCCAGCCAAGTTGACACATAACCTTAACTACCACAGAGGGTACTGGTTTATCTTAAATTGTTTGCATTGAAAATGTTCAGCCAGCTCTAAAAATTCTGTATTTTTTAAAAATAACTTAATCAGGTAGCTGTCTTCCAAATCTCTTGGCATAGAAGAGTGAGTGCCTCCAGTGTGGCATCCATTTGTTGAAACATCTCAGTGGGTATTCCGTCAATTCCTGGAGCCTTGTTCCTTGCCAGTTTCCTCAGTGCAGCTTCCACCTCTTCCCTCAGGACCATTGGTTCTGGATCAAAGGGCACCTCCTGAAATGGATGAAGATCATTCAGTTCTTTTTGGTACATGACTCTGTGTATTCCTTCCATCTTCTTCTGATGCTTCCTACATCATTCAATATATTGCCCATAGAGTCTTTCAATATTGCAACTCGAGGCTTCAATTTTTTCCTTAGTTCTTTCAGGTTGAGAAATGCCTAGAGTGTTCTTCCCTTTTGGCTTTCTAACTCCAGGTCTTTGCACATTTCATTATAGTAATTGGCTTTGTCTACTTGAGCTGCTCTTTGAAATCTTCTGCTCAGCTCTTTTATCTTGTCATTTCTTCCATTTGGTTTAGCTACTGTCTGTTCAAGGGCAAGTTTCAGAGTCTCTTCTGACAACCATTTTGGTCTTCTCCTTCTTTCTCATATTTTTAATGACCTCTTGCTTTCTTCATGGACGATGCTCTTGATGTCATCCCACAATGCTTCTGGTTTTCGGTCAGTGGTGTTCAATGCATCAAATCTATTCTTTAGATGGTCTCTAAATTCAGGAGGGATATATTCAAGGTAATATTTGGGCTCTCCTGGACTTGTTTTAATTGTCTTCAACTTCAACTGGAACTTGCATATGAGCAGTTGATGCTCTGTTCCACAATCAGCTCCTGGCCTGGTTTTGGCTGAAGATATTGAGCTTTTACATCATATCTTGCCACAGATATAGTCAATCTGATTCCTCTGTACTCCATCTGGTGAAGTCCACATGTATAGCCACTGTTTGTGTTGTTGAAAAAAGTTATTTGCAATGAATATGTCATTGGTCTTGCAAAATTCTATCATGCAATCTCCAGTGTTATTTCTGTCACCAAGGCCAAATTTTCCAACTACTGGTGATTCTTCTTTGTTTCCAACTTTTGCATTCCAATCACCAGTGATAAGCAACACATCTTGATTGCATGTTCAGTCAATTTCAGACTGCAGAAGTTGATAAAAATCTTTAATTTCCTCATCTTTGGCTTTTATAGTTCCTGTGTAAATTTGAATAACAGTAGTATTAATGGGTCTTCTCTGTAGGTGTATAGATATTATCCTATCACTAACAGCATTGTACTTCAGGACAGATCTTGAAACATCCTTTGTGATGATGAATGCCACGACATTCCTCTTTAAATTGTTATTCCCAGCATAGTAGATCATATGGTTGTCTGATTCAAAATGGCCAAAACTGGTCCATTTCAGCTCACTAATAGCTAAGATATCAATCTTTATGCATTCCATTTCATTTTTGACAACTTCCAATTTTCCTAGATTCATATTTTATACATTCCATGTTCCAATTATTAATGGATATTTGCAGCTGTTTCTCCCCAATTTGAGTCATGCCACATCAGCACATGCAGGTCCCAAAAGCTTTACTTTATACATATCATTAAGGTTGGTTCTACTCTGATGAGGCAGCTCTTTCCGAGTCCTATTTTGAGTGCCTACCGACCCAAGGGGCTCATCTTCCTGCACTGTGTTGGACAATGTTTCCAAGCTATTCATAAAGTTTCCCAGTAATGTATCAGACAGTGTTTCTCAGCTATTCATAAGGTTTCTCCTGACCAGTTTTTTGAGAAGTGGATGGCCTCTTACGAACTAGTCTGTCTTAGTCTGTAAGCTGCTTTGAAACCTGTGCACTATGTACAACCCTACTGGCATTTGAAACACCGGTAGCTCAGCCTCAAGCCTCACAGCAACGTGCAAGTCCCACAGTACAACAAACAGACAAGTTTGTCTTCTTTAGCTGTTGGAAACCTCTCTGCCTTTCCCTTACCTAATTCCTAATGCTTTTGTGGTCCCCGGTGCCCTCTCCCTTTCCTGGCTCTGGGTCCTGGGTCCTGCCTGCCTCCCACCCCTTACCTGGATCCTGCCACTAACAAATTTTAGCTGTACCATATAGGGACTTTGCAATGTTAATAGTTACTATTTTGGGGGTCTCTAATGCTCTACAACTGTGATGTGCATTTTATATACATTATTTTTTATCTTTACAATAACCTCTTAGGATAGATTATATTATTTACTTATTGTAAGGGGAAATTGAGGAAATTGAGAGGTGATTTTAAAAAACCATTAACAAACGGTTAGTTTATGAGGTGATCCTGATGGGTAAATCCCTTACTTAGTATTCTCACTGGTGAATATTTTAAAGTATCTAGTTTAACTTGTATCTGCACATTTCTTTACTTCTTTCTTTCTTTGTGAGTTTGTTTTAATATCAAGTCCCTCTCCTAATCACCACCACCACCCGCAAAAAATAAATGTGGTCCCAAAGGCTGTCCTGAGAAAGTAGAGCCTTTCAACTGAAGTGAATCAGGGTTAACTCTCTTCTAGACTTTTCCCTCAGGCTTAACACAATGCTTATATTTGAAAGGTGAAATGTTTGCCTTGTTATTTGGTATGAGGCAGCATATCTGTCCTTGGCTACTACTAATTTTACAAATAATTAAAATGTTATTCTTCTATCAGAGTGGAATGTATCACCAAATGGAGACTCCTTAAGGGGCAAATAATGGAAACCTCTATGAGGAGGGCCGAATGGAGGGCACCTGGAAAGGATGTCATTAAGAAATGGGACATGGGAAGAAATTTCTTTGAATGTATGATTTGGGCTTCAAAATGCACAGAGTTTGAGGCAGCAGTCCTTGTGAACTTAGCCCATCAGCAGAGGTTTTACATGGAGTCTTTGGACTTGACACTCCTTGCTGAGCCAAGTTCTTCCTAACAGAACTATATTCTTTTGGCTTCAGAGGTAGTTCAGCAAACCAAATGGAGTGCATTTATTAAATGAGAAACTAATTATACTAAACTGTATTTTATGAAGTGACCCCTTCTCTTTGTACCACAACCATTATCAACCATCTGCCTAAGGCTACTATAGCCAGGAAAATATACAGACTTCTTATGAAGAGAATGATTAGCTCCCTCAATTATTATTGCATTGCTTTTAATGTATGTTCTCCTGCATTAGGATTTAAATCAGCATGCCTTCCATTCTTGCTTAAAAACCAAACTTACTGCCATTGAGTTGGTTCTGACTCATAACGACCCCTTCTTGGGTTTCCAATGCAGTATGTCTATGGAAGTAGATTGCTCAGTCTTCTTTCAAGGAATGGTTGGTGGGTTTGAACCGCCAGCCTTCTGCTTAGCAGTCAAATGCCTTACGCACTACTCCACCAGAGCTCCCATTCTTGTCTAGTTTGTCAAATAAAATGGCTAGAGTTACATTCTTTTTTAGTCTCTCAACTAAGATCCGGTGTGATTCCATAAATACATTGATTATGGAGGTGTGGGTGAAGTGGAGTGACAGAGACAGACATACACACACACACACACACACACACGCACAGAGAAAGACCACAGAACAAAACCTCCAAGTCTGGCAGAAGCTCATATTGACTGAAAAACTAACCTGTGTGCCAGGGCAAGTGATACACAGAATAAATGTGGACAGTCAAACAACAATGAAGGTTTCTTTGGAAAGGCTCCATCAAGTGATGTTCTAATCCAAAATTCTGGCTTGGCTGGATATAACAGTTGCTCAGTTGATCTGAATGAGGCACAGTCTTGGCAGCAGAAAGGTGGTAGATGGGACAGACTGCTTGCTACACAGTGGATTCTAATATGCTGCCTTGTCCTACAATGAAACAAAACAATCCCTAGGAGCTGGGCTTAACAGGGGAAACGTTATTGTTTTTCAGTCATTTCCCAAAATAGGATGAGATGGAGCCTTTTTGCAATGTTTCCTATAGCCTAGGGCAAAACTTTCTCCATAAGTTTTCTGAGGGATCTGAGTGAGGAGAAACGAAAAAACCAGGGCACAACATAGTTTAACAGAGTTTGAATGAAATATGATTTTGGTGTCAAAATACATACTCTAAAAATTTAGGACCCACAGATATACATATATATACTTATATATGTATGTATGTATGTCTATATATACAAATATGTATGTATACACACACATATATAAATACATATATGTATATTTGTCAGTATATATATATATATATATATATATATATATATATACACACACACACTTATTTAAAAGACTTAAATTTAAATTTTATGAGAGATAAAGCAGCTAATATAAACCCTCTCTTCTCAGCACACATGCACAAACTCAGAGACAGAAGCACCCACACGGTAGCACACATTTGAATCAGGCATCAGCGTTCTTTGGAAGTGAGTGGGGGATTTTCATTTTGATAGATAGCTGTGCTACTCTTATTGATCTATTGTCTTAAGAGAGTATAATCTCTTGAAGTTTCATTATTTCCATAAATTCCCTAAAATTGCTATCACTTTTCAGTTCCCTTATAGATAGACAGTTCCTATTGAATCATCTGGCTGCTTTCATCATGGCTATGGTCTATGAGATCATTAAAATGATGTGACAACATGCTTAGGAAACATGAAAAAGTGGTAAAAAATTCAATATAAAGTTCCCTGCAATGTATGAATTCTTGGACACATATCATGGCAAATCTTTCTTTTCTAGCTTTCCTCTTTATTCTTTTTAATGTTCAGCAAAAAGAAAGTACTGGAATATTTAATATGAGCCCAAGAAAGAAGCAACTGATCTCAAAACTGAATTAAGAAGAAATTTAAGTGTTTACTCAAACTATTTCATACATACTGACTGAGATGGAAGCAAATTGTTTCCTAAACTTCCAAATTTAGCAGTTCCTTGAAGTTCTAGGGAAGGTACAGTGCTAAGTAACCATTCAGTCACCAAGTGAAGTAGCAGGAAACTAGCTTCAATAATGCTCTAAGCATCAGTGCCAAGGGTAACGTGCCTTCTGTTTAGAGTAGCATGTTAAGTAAAACCAGTTGCTGTCAAAAATCAACTTCAACTCATGGTGACCCCACATATGCCAGAGTGGGAACGTGCTCCACAGGGCTCTCAACAGCTGTTTTTTTAGTAAGTACATCACCAGGCCTTTCTTCAAGATGCCTCTGGGTGGACTGAAAACACCATCCTTTTTGGTTCATAGCTGAGCATGTTAACCATTTGCATCCCTCAGGAACTCTAGCATATTAGGCAGTGTGGGGTTACAGAGAAGCAGTGGGCATGGCCCTTCCCAGAATCTCAGGATTTAGAGCTATTACCAAACAGTTGGTAATGGCTCCATTCCTGCTTACCAATCCCCTGAACTCTCCAGTTCCCTGGTAAATTTCTTTGAACACATCTTCATACCTTTTTTATTTCTTAACATGGCAATGTTAGTGGGAAAAATCCATCCTAGTGTAAGGGACACATTCTTCTGAGAGCATAGCTTTCCTCACAAACACAACATCACTTCCACTGCTCTGTAATAAGTGGCTGCAGCTGTTGCCATGGTGATTTTCATTTTTAAAAAATGTATCCACACAGAGACAGGCAACGCAGCTGTTTCCATGAGGCATCACAAAACAAGCCCAGATGGAAGGGTGCTCCTGCTTTTTGCTAGAATGAGGGGACATGGCAGCAAGTCTGGGTAGAACTGAGGATGGTCTGTGGCTATGCCTGGCTAGGGGCCTCTTGCTTTCATTGTAAGCTCAGGAAACTAATGGAGGGTAAATTAGAGCTAGTGAGAATCCTATTTCTAACCAGTTTTCTCAGGCAGATACTTAGCACCAGGTCAACACTGTTTACATAACTTCATCCAATAGTCTCCTTTTTGCCTTTATTCCAACAATAATACACCTCCCTGTGCTATCCCAGAACTTCAATGAAGCAAGCACTGCTGACAACGCTCCTACCAAAAAAAAAAAAAAAAAAAAAAACAACACAAACCCATTGCCACCGAGTCAATTTTGACTCTCAGTGCCCTGTGGGATAGAGTAGAACTGCTACATAGGGTTTCCAAGGCTGTAAATTTTTACAGAAACAGACTGCCCCATCACTCTTCCATGGAGTGGCTGGTGAGTTCAAACCACTGACCTTTTGGTTAGCAGCTAAATGCTTTAACCACTGTGCCAGTAGAGCTCAGTGCTGATTTACCTGAAGCCCAACACCCCCACTTGCACATTTTAAAAATGCTGTGAGAGAGTCAGCACAATGTGCTTAAAAATCATTCTCCACTTCCCAGTTAGAAGGCATGTGCTGCCTGAGGCTACCCTTGTCCTTCAATTGAGAAGGAGTTCTGTGGTCTCTCTGTGTGGTCTGGTAGGTACTAATAAGGACAAAGGTAACTGACAAGCTCCTCATTTCCTGATCAATGGTTTCTTTTATTTCTCAGGTTTTGTTTGTTTGTTTTCTGTTTTTGTTCTTTTGGTTTGTTTCTGGGGCCTTGGTTTCCTTGCCAAGCCAGATGCTGAATATTATGCCTGACTTCACTAAGAAAGGAAAGTTGAGCACACAGCTTGGAAGTGCGGGTGGGCTCAATCCTCTCATTTTAAACAGGATTAAACTAGTTCCCCCCTCTCTGTCCTGGAGAGATATTTCCTGGTGTCATGTAGGTGCTGAGCACCATACCGGACTGTGAAAGTAGAAAACCTAGGGGAAATAAAGCCTACCATATGCCTCATGGGAAAGAGGTTTGAAAAGAAATTGCAGTTCCCTGACTTTGCCCCTCATCTTAAGTCATTGTTTAACTCTTAAAAAAAAAAAAAAAAAACATAATTATGCCTCCGGGTTTCTTTATGTTTTACCAAACAATCGGTTACAGTTGTTTTGTTGCTACTAAGAGCAATGAATTATAAACAGTATAAATCGCCAAATGCCCAGGAATCTAATAATAAAAGGACTTTGCTTGGAAAGCATAAATGGTTCTTTTATTCTGTGAGAAGAGCCTTTGTTTGCAAAGAAATACGGCTGTGCTTAACATGTGAGTAATCAGCAATCTTTGTGGTGGTAGCTGTTATTAAACATAAGGCTTGAGATGTGACCTACAAACAATTCACAAGAAGCTGTGGCGCTTTATGAGCTAAACAATTGCCTGTGTTTGATCCTAACTTGACACCGACACCCTCCGTAGCCTTGCAAAAATATCACTTCATCTTTTCAGCTACTGCAATACAAATCTGCCAGCTAACCACAGACAACCTGGATGAGAAGCGAACCAAAAACCAAACCTACTGCCATCCAGTCCATTTCGACTCAAAGCAACACTGTAAGGAGAGGAGAACTGCCTCATAGGGTTTCCAAGGGTATAAATCTTTACAGAGGCAGATTGCTTCATCTTTCTCATGGAAGAGCTGGTGGGTTCAAACCACTGACCTTTCGGTTAGCAACCCAATGCTTTAACCCCCAGAGCTCCTTGATGAGCAGAGAGGAATCCAAAATCCTTCGAGGTGCTGTTAAGTGTTAGAATGCCATGTTGTTGTTGTTGTTGTTATGTGCCGTCGAGTCGGACCCGACTCATTGCGACCCTTCCTTGGGTTTCCGAGGCAGTATCACTACGGAAGTAGATTGCCCAACCTTCCTTCCGAAGAATGCCATATGTAATGAAATACTCTGCTTTACCTTGTAAATTTGTTTTATTCAAAAAAACAAAAATTACAACAGATGTATAAAAAGCAAACCAAACTCACTGCCATTGAGTTAGATCTGACTCATGTGAACCCTAAGAAAAAGTATTCCAAGATATTTCATGTCTTATTATTGTTCAAAATAAGATATCAGGGGATCTTTTTTCTCCCCCAGTTTTTTTAAGTTTTTATTAAAACTTATATTTTATATATGTGTATATATATAAATATAAATATATATATATATATATATAAATATATATTTAAATGCAAAAACTAGAGGAACCATAGAGAATGAAGTCACTTGTCCAAGGTCATGCAGCTAATCAGTGTCTGTGCCAACTATTGTTTTCTGGCCTCTTATCTGTAAGCCAACTCCAGTTAACCATTGGGCTGCTAACAAAAAGACCAGTGGTTTGAACCCACCAGCCCCTGAAAGGCAGCAAGAACTCAGAGAAGTTCCCTCTAAACTGACTAGAATGCTACAAAGCCTGTTAAAGGTAAACAAATAGAAGTCATTAATTTATCAGATTTAACTACTAACATTGGTAAGTCAATCCTTAAAGTTAGTGACTTTGTTGTTTCTAAGTATATAAGATGTATAGAGGTTGGTGACATTCTTATTCCCCAAATGGTTTGGAGATCAACTTCCCAAAACTCAACTCACATAAACTCTGAAAAAAAATGTCCAGTATGAAAGCATTCCATCCATATTGGTCAGAACCATTGCAAAGGAAAGGATTAGAAAATTATTTCATTGTTCTCAAGAGAAGCTCAGATAAAACATAGGAGATATATACTGTTAAATAGACCATAGGGCTGAAATACATTCTTCAGAAGTGCTTTCAACTCTTTTTTTTTCACTGTACCAAAGGCTGAGAGAAATGACCCACAAATCTGCCTCTCCCACTGCTGGCAGGGTTTGCTGAGGATCAGAAGAAAAATGTAGGGAGGAAGTGCGGTGTGATTTCTTTTCTTTTTTTCCTAACTGAGCATAAGTAAGTGGTGAATGGGGATGCAAGAGGCAATGCTGCAAGTGTATTTGTGTAAATGCACAGTTCATTTTTCTTACATACAAGATGCTGAGAGGAGAAACAATCTCAACAATGAGAGTAGGGGAGTTAATTTTTAAAAGTTTTTCTTCTCTTTGGGGAAATCCTGATGTGACCATTTGCATTAGAATTCATGACTGTTCATTCAGCGAATATTTACTGAATATCTACTAAGTGCCAGGCATTGTTGCAGGTGCTGTGCATGTATGTGGGTGCACAGGTAAATCCCCAGGGCAGACAAAGAGACAGAGAACAGATACATAAACTGACAAATAGTCTATGAGATGAGGAATGGCTTGTGCCTCTCCCCACAAGCATTTAAAATAAACAGCATTTAGAATTGTAAAGTGACTTCAGAGACAGTATTTCAGTCCTGTTTCATTATAATCCTATGAAATAAGCTTTGTGGTGAACTTCAGGTTGTAGATTTTGGGAATTGAAATTGGGTGAAATTAGGTGATTTGGCCAAGTTCATCCCAGTACTAAACAGTGAAGCCAGTTTTTACATTCAGAAGGATTTTCTTCTAGTTCGTGGTCCCTAGACAGTACAAACGGTTTGTACTTGACTATTAACCTAAAGATTGGCTGTTTGAAACCACCCAAAGGTACAGTGAGAAAAAAAAAAGCCTGGCAGTCTGCTTCCATAAAAAGTCCAGACAAGGAAACCCTGTGGAGCGCAGTTCTACTCTGTGACACATGAGGTTGCCATGAGTTGCAATTGTCTTGACAGCAACAGGTTAGGTTTAGCTTTTACATTTTATCAGTTGTTTTTAAAAATTTGTTCTTCTAGGTACAGTTTCCAAATCCAGTTTAAACAGTGCTCCAGATTCATGCATTTACCCCCTACCCTTAGGGTTACATTATAGCACTACAGATTTCAAGGAAGCCATTACTTTCAAATTAAGTTTACTATAAAGAATATATTTGAAGTAAATTTGAGTGATTAGCTGTTGAAGTATAGAAATACATTTCCATTCTGGCCACCAGATAATTCGTTTCATCCAGAAATGGATTAAACAGCAACATCTTAGTCCTAGAGCTGGGCCTCGGACAGTGAATATCCAGAATATAAAATGTGGTCCCTTTGCTCAAGAAGTTTACAGTTTTGCTGAAGATATAAGGCATGGTAATATTTTCCAGCATCTGCCCTACAGGAACAAATAGGCATAGACCATGTAGTTCAGGGATTCAGAGAAGGGAGAGAACATTGTGATGTGTGTCTTGCATTTTTATATTATTCTATATGTTCCATGATAGTGCATAGCTAGTGAAGCAAGAGCTCTGGTAGCGTAGTGCCTAAGGCACTTGACTGCTAACCAGAAGGCTGGTGGTTCAAACCCACCAGCCACTCCTTGGAAGGAAGATGGAGCAATCTACTTCCATAGTGATTCAGCCTTGGAAACCCAAGTAGGGGTTGCTGTGAGTCAGGTCTGACTCAACAGCATATAACAAACAACAACAACAAAGTGAAGCAAGAACACTGGAGAGGCAAGGAGAGCTGGAGTCAGACCCTCTGGATTTGAGAGTGATTTCTCCCATCCTCACTGAGAAACAGGGTTCACCATTTTCTGGGCAAATAACTGACATCTGTAAGGGATGTTGTACTGATGCAGTGGGATCCATAGCAGTATCTGCCAGACACAATATGCTTCCTAGATCTGCAACCCTGGGGAATTAACTATTTTTCTTTGTCTCTCTTGGCTTATTTGCAAAGAAAGGGGTGATAATAACTTTATCTTATTTATCTCTTAGCGTTGTCATGAGGATCACGTTACATAATAGATGTGGCTTTGTGAATGGTTAAGTGTTATATTGTAATTATCACTAAAGGGATCTTCTGAAGTAGGTGTGTGAGAGAAGACATAGATAGAATAGGCTTCTCTTATTCCCATTCACAGAGAGAGAAGACTCAAAGTCTTCTGCTGCAGTTCTTCCGGTCAATGCCAGGGTCTGGGCAGACCTCAGGCTACCTTGGTGGTCTAATTCCGGTCTAATTCTGATCTAATGGCCAGAGTTCTGGAAGCACACCTTTGGGGGGTATTTATTTAGCTCATTATCTAGCCTTCATCTAGAATCACCTGTCACCGAAGGCCTTGTTCTATATAATTTGATAAATGCCTACTACAGCAGCAGATGGACTGAGTCTGTGACTTTGAGTGAGCACTGCTATTGCTGCAGACTTTTCTAGAGGACACACCCTCATTGATCACATTCCTCTGACTGCCCTCAGGACCACTCACTGCGCCCACACCCCCTTACTGCACCTACAGTGCCCCTCACCACACCGCACCATCTTACTGTGTCTATATCCTTCTCAGTGCATCCGTATATTCACCTCTACCTCCTTACTACGCCCCCTCACTGCTTCTGTGCCCTCCCCACTGTATCCAGGTACTGTCTACTGTAACCACAGCACCCTCACTGGGCTTGTGCCCCACATTATACCTACACCTCTGTCACTGTGCCTGTGTCCTCCCCACTGCACCCCCACACTGAACCCATACCCCTAACTGCACTCACACTCTCCCCACTGTACACAAACTGCTCCCCATTGCACCCACAGGCTCCCACTCTGCCCACACTCCCCTGGCTAAGGCTTGAGGTCTTGCTTTTCCTTCATTGCATTTCCAACTTGAATACCACATCCTTCCTACATCCTCTTTCATTTATATAATTAGATTGTAAATTTAAATTTCATTTAAAATTCTTAGTCAATGTCTTCCTTCAGTTTTTTAAACTTATCCCTCCTAAAAGCTTTATTTGTCCTTAACATTATCTTGTAAAAAATTAATTTTGCTTTTGTGCTAGTTAATGTTCCAAAGGCTGCCAAGAGTCAGGGGAGAGAGGAGAGCTGTTTGACCACTTTGTTTTGGCAAGTTGCTAGCTGTTCACTATGGGATAAGCCGCACGTAGCCCTTCCTGGAGCAACAGGACTCCTTCCTGTGCATGTTTCTGACCTAAGCTGGAGTCTCTGGCTCAGGACCAAGGACTCTGGGTCAATGCCTCTCAATG
This sequence comes from Orycteropus afer afer, assembly GCF_000298275.1. Classification (NCBI taxonomy): domain Eukaryota; kingdom Metazoa; phylum Chordata; class Mammalia; order Tubulidentata; family Orycteropodidae; genus Orycteropus; species Orycteropus afer. The sequence goes on from NW_006921950.1 coordinate 2,020,611, forward strand.
CAGGACCTTAAACTCCGCCTCCCAAGCCTTGCTTTTTAAGTTCTCCCCAGTGACAAAGCCCAGCTGTTTTATGTCAGTTGCTCAAAACATTTACTGGCAGCTTTTAAAAGGACTTCATTAATTTTTAGCAATTCTTTTACTCTCGAGCAATTCTTAATTCTTAAGTACATTATTTAATAATATGTATTGTGTTCTTTTAATTAATATTTCATTCACTTTTAATGTTCCAATAATTCCTTTTAAAAGACAATAGGAAATATAGGGACAGACAGGACAATTCTGCATGTAGTAAAATGAGAAAGGCTAAGTCTGTTTTTTCTAGTGGAATATGATATTTGGTGCTTTAATGTAAAAGAAAACCAAACCTACTGACTGCCACTGAGTTGATTCTGACCCACAGTAACCCTATAGGAGAATGCAGAACTGCTCCATAGGGTTTTTCCAAGGTTATAAATCTTTACAGAAGCTGTTACATCTTTCTCCCGCAGAGTAGCCAGTGGGTTCTAACCGCTGACCTTTTGGTTAGCAATCTAATGCTTTAACCATTGTATTGCCAGAGCTCCTCATCTGATGCTAAAATTGGTTAAATTACTTTATCTTCCTATACAACTAGGATGACAGTAGTTTCTGGCTTTCCCCCAAGGAAGTCCCTTTAGCATTCAAAAATTATTCAGTTTCATGTCTGTGTTAAGCGTTGTGCTCTTTTAATGAACCATCTATATTGGGATCAAACTGACAACAGCAACTTGAAAGGCTAGGTAGAAAACTTATGTCAATTTGGGAGGAGCAATTTGGAAAAGGAGGATGAAAATAGTTGTACAACTTGAAGAATGCAATGACTATCACAGACTTGCTCATGTAAAAATTGTTGAATTGGTGTATATTTTGCTCCATATATTTTCAAAAACAATAAGGTGGGGGGGGGACACATTCAGTTTCACAGTTTCAGCTCTGTTCCTAAGGGCCATTTAAGATGAAGGCCTTCTAAAAATCAGACATTTGAAGTTGTATTTCCAAGACTTGTGTCTGAGAATGCCAGTGTCCATGCATGAGCTTATAGGTTTTAAACCTCTCCTTTATTCTATGAGCTGGAATGTGCAGTCAGAAACTCTTTATATTACTTGAGCACATTTAGGTTTCTTTGGAGGAAACTGTGGACTTTATCACTGCACAGATGGGAAAGAAATTATACAAATCAGACCTGTACATTTTCATACCATTTGCTCTACCCTTTTACCTGGGATTGGAAGTATATGTCTCTCTCCTTAATCAACAACATAAATATTGACCTCCAACCACAGATGTCAGCTCTGAAAATTTTCAGCCAATACTTAGGAGGGCTTCCATCTGAAATTTAAGAGGGATCATCTTAAGTAGAAAACTGCACTTTAATCCAGGTTGCGGTGGTAGCCAGCCTCCAAGATGGCCTCAAAGACCTTGACTCTTGGCACTCACATTCTTGTGTACTCCCCTCTAGCATTGTCCCAAGCTTGATCTGTGTGACCAATAGAACATGGCAGAAATGATAGGATGTCACTACTGAGCTCTGATAGCATAGTGCCTAAGGCACTTGACTGCTAACCAGAAGGCTGGCGGTTCATACCCACCAGCCACTCCTCTGAAGGAAGATGGGGCAACCTACTTCCGCAATGATACTTCCTTGGAAACCCAAGGAGGGGTCACTATGAGTTGGGTCTGACTCGATGGCACGTAACAACAACTGAGATTAAAATTTTTTAAGTCCATTTTCATTGATCTCTGGCTCTTTCACATGTTCTCTCTCAAAATCTTTCTCTTGGATTGAACACTGAGGGAAACCAAGTCATGAGAAGTTCTATGGAGAAGTCCTTGTGACAAGGAACTAAGGCCTCCTGCCAGAGCCATGTGAATGATTTTGGAAGTAGATCCCCTCCAGTTCCTGTCAAGTCTTCAGAGATTGAAACCCTGGCCAACAGCTTGACTGCAACTTCATGAGAAAATCTGAAGCAGAACCACCCACAACTACTCAGAAACTATGAGATAAATGTTTACTGTTTTAAGTAACAATATTGTGGGGTAATTTTTTACACAGTAATAAATAATGAATATTGTTAAGTTCCAACTTTGCATCATATCAAATTATCAGGAAACAATTTTATAGAACTATTATTGTAGATCCCCATAACAGTGGCTTTACTCAATTAGGAATTATTGCTTTACTTTCAGTAGGTGCATTTTAGAAAGTCTATTTGAAGAACAAGGTTTCTGGATGGTGCAAATGGTTTGTGCTTGGCGAATGATCAAAAAGGTTGGTGGTTGGCACTCACTCAGTGGTCTGTGGAAGAAAGGTTTAGCGATCTGCTAAGATTACAGGCAAGAAACCCTACAGAGCAGTTCTATTCTGTAACATGGGGTTGCCATGAGTCAGAATTCACTTGACTGTAACAGGTTTATTCGAAGAACACTTCTCTGTCCTCCATTAAACTATAGTCAGGAAGATTTTTTGCTATGTCATCCTATTCCCTGTTCCTCATAGAGGTTAATAACAGACAAAAAAAATCAGCAGATGATTTATGTGCTTTCCTTAATGAACCTGGAGAACCATAAAAACTGACATATTTCCCTTTTCACTTTGTTGCTAGGAGGCTCTGAATAAAACTTAGTGCTATATGAAGTATCTAATTTGTGCCAGATAACTATGTTCTATTTCTTTTAGGAGATGTCTTATCTGTTTTTTTTTTTTTTTCTTTTTAATCTTTAGTTATCCTTTTTGAAATGAATATTCCTTAGTCCTGTAAACCAACTCAGGTCTCTGAGGAAGTGACTAAGCTTCAGTCAAGATAATGTGAATTTCTTGAGTGCCTGTTACTTGCCAAGCGGAGAGCTCATGTCTGGATTACAAAAATGCAGAAGATAAAAGCAGGATCTGCTCTTGAAAAGCTCTAAACCTAGTGATGAACATCTATGTGCACAACCAACAAGAAAACCAGGTGATGAACAAACTTCCATAGAGTGAACAAAGAGGAGTGGGATGCTGGTGAGAAAAAATCACTGCTGTTCTGGGACAGCCACTAGCACTGTGCCTGGTGAAGAAAGAGAGGCTGACAGCCTGCACTTGGGGGCAAAAAGAGTTATTCTAGTTACGGTGAGAAGTTTAATCTGACTGAAGGGAGGAGCAGAGCAGAGGTGGGATGTATAGGGTACAAATAAAAAATAATATGCTTCAGAACATTTGGGAACACAGTGTATATGGAAGAGAATGCCACACAATAAAAGTTGTTTTTCCACATTAGTACTGACCAATTTAATAAATAGCTAACCTACCAGGGAATACTAAAGCTATTTAATAACCGTTTACAACACTCCCACTCAGCTGTGATATTGTTGAATTCTTGCAAAACTAGAAAGAAGAAATATTTTAAAACTGGAAACATGTCCAATTCTTATTAATTACCTACAGATTCTGTCACGTTTCCAATCAAGGCACTCCTGGCTGAAATGAGAGAGAGTTCTGGAGGCTCTGCTTGTCTAAACCACACTGGAACCCACTATATTCATATTTCCTACAACTGGTCTGCATGTTTTCTTTACAGGATCTCAGATTACTCCCCAAAATAAATCTACGTTGATTGCAGCACATCAAAAGAGCAGGATCAGCATTCTGACCTCAGTATGTTAGAGAAATGCCCTCTTGCTAAAACATTCAGCAGCTGACCAGATTAATCAACCCTTTACATATTTATTGCAATCTTCATGGTGATTTATTTGATGGCTCTCCATGACTGTTTCTGCTTCCTTAGACCAGACTTTGCAAACTCAGGTGCCTGCAGGGCCATACCTACAAGGTAAAGGAACAAGCCGTCTGTGGAAACAGAAGAGAGTTGTGGGGACTCTAACATACTGGAGCAACAGCAATGCAGTCTGGCACAGTGTTGCAGTGTGGGAACATTTGATTTCCTGGATATTTTCATTTGTTTGTTTTTAAGAGAAGCAGAAAATCTAAATCATCAAGTGAAATTTGCCAATTTTTTCTTTTTTTGAACACTTTCATGTGGTTTGAGTGAAAGTTTACAGAGCAAATTAATTTTCCATTCAACATTTTATACACATTTTGTTTTGTGACATTGGTTACAATTCCCTCACAGTAACAGCACTCTTCCCACTTCCTCCCTGGGCTCCCCTTTTCTAGCCCCTTCCTGCTTTCTGAACTTTGTTTTTGGACAAATGCTGCCCTTTTGGTTTTGTATGCTTGATAGTTGTGAGCAGTATATTCCTCACTAGTATTATTGTTCCCTTCATAAGCCTCTTTATTGTTTGGCTGAAACATGATCTTGGGGGGTCGGTTCAGTTCCAAACTTGGAGAGTATATAAGAGTTATAGTCTCGGGGGTTGCATCAGTCATTTTCAGACCAGTGAATCTGGTCTTTTTTATGATTTTGGATTTTGTTGTACCTTTGTTGTTGTTGTTGTTGTTTTCCTCCTTTTATGTCTGGGACCTTCTACTGTGATCTCAATTAGAGCAATCAGTACTGGCAGCTGAGCACAATCTAGTTCTGGTCTCAGGGTAGTGAAGGCTGTGGTTCACATGGTTCGTTTATCCTATGAACTAATTGTGTCCTTAAGTCTTTGACTTTCTTCACTCTTCTTTGCTCCAGATGAGGAGAGAACAATAATTGTATCTCAGATGGCTGATCGCAAGCCTTTTAAGGTCCCAGTCGCTACTCACTGCAGTAGGATGTACAAAAATGTCTCTGTGGACTGTATTATGCCAACTGACATAAATGTCCCCCAGGCTCCTAAGCTCTTAAGCCCAGCAACTCAGTCTGCAAGGTGTTTGGCTGTGACTAAGAAGTTTTTATAACTTTGTTCCCTATGTGCTCTGCTATGTATATGATTATATTTGTAGCACCTACAAATACATATGTTGAAATATTCTCTGCCAAATCTATATATACTTATGTGTGTACTGCCACACATCATTTTATATCTGTTCAGTTGCCATGTCTATCTATGTATTGTTGTTAGGTGCCATCGAGTCAAACCCGACTCATGGTGACCCCTCCTTGGTGGTATCACTATAGAAGTAGATTGGCCAAACTTCCTTCCAAGGAGTAGCTGGTGGGTTTGAACCATGAGCCTTCTGGTTAGCAGTCAAGTGCCTTAGGCACTATGTTACCAAAGCTCCTACCTATGTATACATTTATCAATTATTATTTGTTATCACTCTTCTTGCAGGACTGTGCATGTACAGTATTTACCATTGTTGCTCTTTACTCTTGTGTACCTCCCAGTGCCTTTCTTTGCCTTGGTCATGTGCTGACCTCCTCCTATTGTACAATACCTTTTCCTTTACCCAAATTAATATATATCTACTCTCTAGTTAGTGATTTTGCCTTCTTCTCACTCTCATCCCTGATAGCTATCAAATATTTCTTTCTGTGTATAAACCTTTCCTTGGACTTTTTAAACAGTGGTCTTATACAATATTTGTACTTTTGTGATTGACTAAGTTCACTCAGTATAATGTCCTCTAGGTTCATCCATGTCATGAGACTTCTAACAGATTCATCATTATTTTTTAATGTTGTAGTATGTCATTGTGTGTATCTACCATAGTTTGTTGATTCATTCCTCCATTGATGGGCACTTAGGTTGCTTCTATCTTTTTGCTATTGTGAATAATGCTAAACATGTGAGTGCATATATCTATTTGTGTTCAAAAAGGAAAGAAAAAAAGAATCCAATTGCCACTGAATCAATTATCATTCATAGCAACCCTATAGGTCACAGTAGAACTGTTCCATAGGGTTTCCAAGTCTGTAAATCTTCATGCAAGCAGACTGCCCCATCTTTCTCCTGCAGAGTGGCTGGTAGGTTTGAACTACTGATATTTTTATTAGCAGCCAAATGCTTTAACCACTATGCCGCCAACCAAAAAAACCAAACCCACTGCCATCAAGTCAATTCTAACTCATAGAGAACCCCATCAGGTTTCCAAGGCTGTACATCTTTATGGAAGTAGATTGCCTCATCTTCCTCCTGTGCGGAAGCTAGCTAGTGGGTTCAAACCACTCACCTTTTGGTTAGCAGCCCAAAAGGTTGTGCCTTAAACCACAACACCACCAGAACTCCTACAATCCCACTGCCATCGAGTCAATTGTGATACATAGCTACCCATTAGGACATAATAGAACTGCCCCATAGGGTTTCCAAGGCTATAAATCTTTACAGAAACACAGTGATTCATCTTTCCCTTGAAGAAATGGTTGATGAGTTCGAATCGCCAACCTTTTGGTTAGCAAACTGAAGATTTAACCACTACACCAGCAGAGCTGTTTTTGTGTCATGTTTGCCTCATATTTGTGCCATAGCTCTTATTTCTCTAGGATATATACCTAGTAGTGGGATTGCTGGATCATATACTATCTCTATGTCTAACTTTTTAAGGAAGTGCCATACCATTTTCCACAGTATTTTTTACCATTTTACAATCCCAGTAACAGTGTATCAAATAGGCCAATTTTTAAATATTGCCAACTAATGTATCTTCAGCTTTAGACAATCATAGTAGTAGATAATTACCTTTTGCATATTTTAAATGAATTGTACAGAAACTACCTTTGAGTCCCTAATTTGTCTTCAATGACCTTATGGAAGCATTCATATGGTGATGGGAGTACAGGGCAGTATTAAGCCATTTGGTGTTCTTAGAAAGTCACTAAGACGTAGTTCTAGCAACAAGCAGAAGTAAATTGATGCAGAATTCCCACTGGTATAAATGTTTATCAATTTATAAATGAATTATAACAACTTTTAAGGTACATGGCTGAATTTATCAAAAAAAAAAGAAAAATGGAAATGTAAAT
>NW_006921950.1:2027840-2029403 GCF_000298275.1 Orycteropus afer afer
CCTTGGAAGGAAGGTTGGGCAATCTACTTCTGTAGTGATACTGCCTTGGAAACCCAAGGAGGGGTCACTATGAGTCAGGTCTGACTCGCCGGCACATAACAACAACAAAAAGAACTATATCATGAAACAAAATATGTATGAACTGCTGTATGGAAAATGAATTTGCTCTGTAAACTTTCACCCAAATGACAATAAAAATTGAAAAAAGGAACAATAAAAAATAATGAAAAAACAACTCTAGGTATCTTGAAAAAGAAAGATACTAAAATCTTGAAAGTAGACTATACACAATAAAATTAAAATCTCAGTTGGCATAACTAAAAGAGCATTGTTGTTGTTGTTATGTGCCATCCAGTCCGACTCAACTCATAGTGACCCCTCCTTGGGTTTCCGAGGTGGTATCACTGTGGAAGTAGATTGCCCAGTCTTCCTTCCAAAGAGTGGCTGGTGGGTTTGAACTGCCAACCTTCTGGTTAGCAGTCAAGTGTCTTAGGCACTCTGCCACCAGAGCTCCTAAAAAGAGCATTAGGGAATAGAATTTGTGGAAATCAGCCAGCATGCAGTAAATAATGAGGGATGATGCAAAAGAAAATGAGGCTTGCAGAATGCATTGGAAAGATCTAACATACATCTAACAGAGTTTCTAATAGAAAGAAAAGAGATGAGGGAGAGGAAATATTCTTAAAAGAATTTTGTAGAATTGAAGATTCACATCAAGTTCTGAGTAGAATAAAGTAAAATTAATGAACATTTTGACTTGCAGTGAAACTGCAAAATATAAACAGATTATGAAAAGACAGAAAGAAAATAACAACTATAAAAATTAAATTATAAAAATAACAAACTAAAAAAAATAACAAATACAGAACATATTTTTAATCAATAACAGCAGAGACTGAAGTACAATTTTCTAGTATCTCCAAAGTTCTGAGGAAAAATATTTGTCAACTTTGAACAATATAGCCAGTATGACATATTTCAAAAGTGAGGACAAAATAATGTTTTTTTAATCCAAAGATGGAGATTACTTACTAACTCCCTATATCTGAAAAAAGATCCTCTAAAGGAAAAGCATCAGAAAGAAGAAAATTAAGCACAGAAGGAAAGAATAGAGCGAGAAGCAAAATTAAGGAAGAAGAATTTAACCTACAGATTAATAGAAATAAGTATTAATTCTAAAAATAGTAATGATTGTTGAATGGTTAAAAATGAGATGGAACTATAATGCTAGCCAAATAATAACAGGAATGATGGGAGGGGAGGGAAGAATTAAAACCTTTTAATTTCTCTGTATTGTCCAGAAGGATGCTAGAGATATTGCTTTATCTCAGACTTTTTTAATTATGTTACTTATGTTACTATGCTGTTAGCTGCAATCAAGTTGGTTCTAACTCATACATACAACAGAACAAAACATTGCTCAGTCCTGTGCCATTTCCATAATCATTGCTACGTGTGAACCGATTATTGCAACAATTTTGTCAATCCAGGTATGATGTCCTTCTCCAGTGACTGGTCCCTCCTGATAACATGTCCAATGTACATGAGACAAAGTCTCACCAT
>NW_006921950.1:2030358-2049684 GCF_000298275.1 Orycteropus afer afer
AAAAAAAAAAAAAAGAAAAGAAAATGGGCAAATAAATCGTGATATATTTATATAATGTAATATTACACAGGAATTAACATGGATAAATTTTATCTACATTTACCAATATGGATAAATTTTAAATCTTAATTGTCAATAGTGAAAAGCACATTGCAAAAGAATAACATAGTAGGCATCATAGACTGTCTATGTAGACATCACTAATACCTCCTTTTTTTTCCTCATGTCTTTCTCTACTAAGAAAGCCAAAAAGCTAAAATATTCAATGTCTTGCCTTCTCTTACAGTAAGATGTGTTTCAGTTCTAGCAAATAAGATGTAGTAGAAGTCTAGGTATCATTCTTTTCCCACGTAAAATGACAAAACTTAACAAGGAAAAAGCTTTTGTCTTTTTTGTCTTTGTCCTCCCTAGGATATGAACTCCTGAAGTTTAGCAGCCAACTGGCAGCAGGGAAATGTCAGACACTAAGATGATGAAGCAGAATGATAGATAACATTGCTGTCAATGTACCCACCCCCAGACCATCTTTCCCTAGACTTCTTGTTATGAGAGACAAATAACACTCTTCATTATTTAATACCCCTTAGAAATATTGTTTCTGTTATGTGCAGCCAGATGTAATCTAATCATACAAGTAAGTACAGTATGATATTATTGATGTAAACTTTTAAAACACCAAAATATATCATATATTATTCAGAGTTACATACAGATATGTTACTGTTATTGTATGCCTGTAAATTGATTCAAACCAGTGATAGATTACCCAATAATCAAGGTAAGCATGGGCTTACTTGTGCTTACTTTCTAATCAGTAGTGAAGTTTCACATAGGTTTTACCACATCTTTATGAAGTTTACTGTGTACTCTGTCCTTGTGAGGGATTGTAAATTTGAAAAGAGGTTTTGATTCTGTAGGAAAGTGCTACAGGGCTGGGAGAGAGACAGATATGAGCCATACCTAGAAGCAGAATCTTTGATGTGGTGAAAGATGTCAAACTGTTCACTACAGAGTAGTAAGTAAGCACGAGTAAGTCTGTTCATAGTCAGTAATCCTATACTTATTTCAGCTCATAGTGACCCTATCTATATAACAGAGTAGAACGGCCCCCACAGAACTTCCTAGCTATAATCTTCATGGGAACAGATCACTAGCTATTTTCTCCCAGAGTGGCTTGTGGGTTCTAACCAACAACTTTTCTGTTAGCAGCCAGGGCTTAACCATTGAAATCAGGACTCCCACACACAGTTATAAAGCATATTTAAATATGGTCGAGAAAGACAAACACTGACTTTAGGATAGAGGTTGCCTGGAGGGGTGAAAGTTACTGGGGAAAAGGTACAGAATAGGAAGAGACAGGACTGTCTTAATTTTAACAAGAGTTCTGAAGTAAACGTCATTTTTTTTTCTTAAATCTGGGTGATGGGAACATGGTTTTCCCTGTATACTGTACATAACAGAATTATTAAAAAAGTTTTCTCTAAACTAAATTAGAAATTATGTAAATTCTCTGATTATCTATGATAGAATATTGTTCCTTCTGTCCTGTGTGAGTAATGTTCTGTAACTTTCTTATGTGATCCATTTCTCTAAGCCAATAAGTTAAAGCAGAGCTGGAGAAAGGTCTTGTCTGAGTCAGTCTGTTCCATGTATAGATCTGCCGCAAATATAGCAAATGACCCAAAAGAAACCAAATATTTTGGTAAACTTTCAGGTATCTTCTTGATAAGAAAATAAAAAATCTGAGAAGGATGGTCCAAAAACTTGAGATTACTACATCTAAGGACTGTAAGCAAGAAAATATGATGTTTGGCACTTGAAATTGCTTAGGCAAAGATATGGAATGATGACAGGCTTGAACAAATCCCCGCTCATGGGCCAATTTGCTATAAGGTAGGCCAGCCTAGAATCAATATTTTTTCAATTACATTTAAAAACTGTTTATACAATCTAGTATTGGGCAGCAACCTAGTGAGTATTGTAGTTATTAGTATTTAACAAAATGTTAGCTATACATAATATGTATTCTCATTGCAAAATTAAAAAAAAAAAAATCAAAGAATGTGGAGGATATAAATTGAAAAGTGAAAGAATCTTTCCCTCTCTCTCCAACACCAAATTCCATTCTCAGAGGTAAGTACTGTTTCAAAAGACTTTATGCATAAATTAGCATATATAAAACTCTTCTTTTTTAGAACAAATATGAGATAATACCAACATATTATTCAGTAAATAGCTTTTGTACTTAATTTACATATTGGGTACCTTTCCAAATCAGCCCACATAGAACTATCTCATCCTTTTCAATAGTTACAAATGTTGTATGAAGTTTTCACATGCATTAAACCAGTTCCACCTTGATGAACATTTAGTTGTTTCTGATTTTTTTTGCTATTATGAAAATGTTAACATTGGAGGAAGACTCATCAACAATCTAAGATACGCAGATGACACAATGTTGTCTGTCAGTTTGTTGTACTGTGGTGGTTTGTGTATTGCTGTGAGGCTGGAGGCTATGCCACTGGTATTTTAAATACCAGCAGGGTCACCCATGGTGGACAAGTTTCAGCAGAGCTTCTAGACTAAGAAAGACTCAAAAGAAGGAGCCATACACTTCTCAAAGAATTGGTTGGTGAAAACTTTATAAATAGCAGTGAAACAGTCTGATATATTACTGGAAAACTTTAAGAATAGCCCTGAAACATTGTCTGATGTAGTGCTGGAAGATGAGCCCTTCAGGTCAGAAGGCACTGAAAATATGACTGGGGAAGAGCTGCCTCCTCAGAGTAGAGTTGACCTTAATGATGTGGATGGAGTAAAGCTTTTGGGACCTCCATTTGCTGATGTAACATGACTCAAAATAAGGCAAAACAACTGCAAACATTTATTAATAATTGGAACATGGAATATACAAGGAAAATTGAAAGTTGTCAAAAATGAAATAGAATGCATAGGGATTGATATTCTAGCCATTAGTGAGCTGAAATGGACTGGTTTTGGTCGTTTTGAATCAGACAACCATATGATCTACTATGCCAGGAATGACAAATTGAAGAGGAATGATGTGGCATTCATTGTCACAAAAAAATGTTTCAAGATCTATCCTGAAATACAATGCTGTCAATGATAGGATAATATTCATATGCCTACAAGGAAGACCAGTTAATACTACTGTTAATCAAATTTATACACCAGCCACCAAAGCCAAAGATTTTTACCAACTTCTAAAGTCTGAAATTGACCAAATACTCAATCAAGATGTATTGATTATTACTGGTGATTGGCATGCAAAAGTTGGAAACAAAGAAGATAAACAGCAAAAACATGGCCAGGAGCTGACTGGAGCAGACCATTAACTGTTCATATGAAAGTTCAAGTTGAAACTGAAGACAATTAAAACAAGTCCATGAGAGCCAAAAAGTGACCTTGATTATATCCCACCTGAATTTAGAGACCACCTAAAGAAGAGATATGATGCATTGAACACCAATGACTGAAAATCAGACAAATTGTGGTATCATATCAAGAACATCATTCATAAAGAAAGCAAAAGGTCATTAAAAAAGACAGGAAAGGAAGAAAAGACCAAAATTGATGTCAGAATAGGCTCTGAAACTTGCTCTTGAATGGAGACTGCTAAGGCAACGGAAGAAATGACCAGATAAAAGAGCTGAACAGAAAATTTCAAAGAGCATATTAAGAAGACAAAGTCAATTATTATAATGAAATGTAGAAAGACCTGGAGTTATAATACCAAAAACAAAGGACACAGTCAGCATTTCTCAAGTTGAAAGAACTGAAGAATAAATTCAAGCTTTGAGTTGCCATATTGAAAGATTCTATGGGCAAAATATTAAACAATGCAGGAAATATCAAAAGAAGATGGAAGGAATACACAGAGTCAATGTACCAAAAAGAACTGGCTGATGTTCATCTATTTCAAGAGGTGGCAAATGATCAAGAAGCAATGGTATTGAAGGAAGAAGTTGAAGCTGCACTGAAGGAATTTGCAAAAAAAAAAAAAAAAAAAAAAAAGGTCCTAGGCACTGATGGAACACCAATTGAGATGTTTCAACAAATGGATGCTGCACTGGAGGCACTTACATGTTTATGCCAAAAAATTTGGAAGACAGTTACCTGGCCTACTTACTGGAAGAGATCATTATTTGTACCCACTTCAAAGAAAAGTGTTCAAACAGAATGTGGAAATTATCTAACAATATCATTAATATCACATGCAAATAAAATCTTGCTGAAGATAATTCAAATATGGTTGCAGCAGCACATTGACAGGGATCTTCCAGAAATGCAAGCAGAATTCAGAAGAGGATGTGGAATGAGGGATATCATTGCTGATGTCAGATGGATATTGGCTTAAAGCAAAGAATACCAGAAAGATATTTATTTGTTTTTTATTGACTAGGAAAGCATTCAACTGTGTGGATCATAACAAATTATGGATATCATTGAGAAGAATGAGAATTCTGGAACATTAATTGTGCTCGTGAGAAAACTGTATATAGACCAGGAGGCTGTTGTTCAAACAGAACAAGGGGATACTGTAGTTTTAAAATCATGAAGGGAGCATCAATCTGAAGGGAGTATTTATTCAATCTGTATGCTGAGCAAATAATCCATGAAGTTGGACATCAGGATTGGAGGAAGACTCATTAACCACTTGTATATGCAGACTACACAATCTTCCTTGCTGAAAGTGAAGATGACTTGAAGCACTTACTGATGAAGATTAAAGACAACAGTCTGCAGTATGGATTATACCTCAACACAAAGAAAACAAAAATCTTCACAACTGATTTATAAGCAGCTTCATGATAAATGGAGGAAAGATTGAAGTTCTCAAAGATTTCATACTACTTGGTTCCACAATCAACGCTGATGGATGCAGCAGTCAAGAAATCAAATGTCATATTGCACTGGGCAAATCTGCTACAAAAGACTTCTGAAGAGCAAAGATGTCTCTTTGAAGAGTAAGGTGCTTCTAACCCAAACCATTGTATTTTCAATAGCCTCATATGCATGTGAAAGCTGGACAAGGAATAAGGAAGACCAAAGAAGAGTTGATGCTTTTTAATTGTAGTGATGGTGATGAAGAATTCTGAAAGTATATGGGCTGCCAGAAGAACTAACAAATCTCCTGAAAGAAGTGCAGCTGGAATGCTTCTTAGAAGCAAGAATGGTCAGATATCATCTCATCTATTTCGGTCATGTTGTCAGAAAGGACCATTTCCTGGGGAAGGATATCATCCTTGGTAAAGTGAAGGGTCAACTAAAAAGAGGAAGGCCCTCAATGAGGGGGATAGGTGCAGGAGATCCTGGATAGAGTGAGAGAACAATATGGAACAAAACTCAAAATCATAAAAAAAGACCACACTTCCCCATATGATAGAGCCTTGTGAGACCTCTGAGACTTTGGCCTCTAGTTAACCTTCAGGTCTGGAATTAAACTCACTCCTGTGGCTTCCAGCCAAACAACAGATAGGTATATGAGCTGAACATTTGTATCCAATAGATGTACTCCTTGGAGTGATCAATCATGGAAGAACAAAAGGGCAGTATTTGCACAGGGAGACAGTTCAGAGGGTAGGAGTGCATGGGAGAAGTGGACAAAGGGAAGAGGTAACTATGAGGAGGATGTGGGAAGACAGCTTTTACATTGTGGGGAATTACACTCAATGTCACGAAACAAAATGTTCTGAAAAAAAAAAAAAAAAAGAAAGAAACATGAATGGCCAGACTTTGTCTCATGTACTTCAGTCATGTTGTCAGAAAGGATCAGTCCCTGGAGAAAGACACAATGCTTGGTATAGTAGAGGGTTGGAGAAAAAGGGAAAGATCCTCAATGAGATGATGGCTTAACACAGTGGCTGCAATCATGGGCTGAAGCCTAGCAACTGTTGTGAGTGTGGTACAGGAAGGGTCAGAGTTTCATTCTGTTGTACATAGGGTCACAAGAGTTGAAACCAACTTGATGGCAGCCAACAACAGCAACAAATAAACAATGTTGCAGTGAATAGCCTTGTATAGTCATCTTTTCCATACAGGTATGAAAAGCCACTTTTATCATAATCAAAATTACTACATGCATTTATGTGGATTTTTCTTTTGTCTCTATTATTCCATAAATCTGTAAGCCTTTTCCTTTTTTTTTTTTTTTATTATTACCAAACTTTATGATTGAACATTATAATCCATTTTAGTATTTGGTAGAGCTACTTCCCCAGCATTACTCAAGACTTTCAGAATTTTTCTTGCTATTCTTGGATGTTTATTTTCCCAGATGAACTTTAGCATCTTTTTTCCCAAATTTAAATGTCCAGTCTATTTCTCTGAACAGCCATTATCACACACTCACCTCACTAGGATTTATTCTCTTGAGAAGAACCAGGAAGATTCTGGATAGGAGACAACAGGCACAAGAGAGGGAGAAATGGGATGCAATACCCAATACAAGCAAGTTAAGTAAGGGTCCTTACAATGAACTGTTAAGAACTCCAAAGCATTTCCCCCAGAATGTTGGCAAGCAATTAGAGGAATCTTACAGCATTTGACTGGTAATCAAAAGGTCAGTAGTTAGAACCCACCAGGCACTCCATAGGAGAAAGATGAGGCAGTTTACTTCTGTAAAGATTTACAGCCTTGGAAACTCTATGCGGGCAGTTCTACTCTGTCCTACAGGGTTATTATGAATTAGAATCAACTTGATAGCAAAGGATTTTGTTGTTGTTTATTAGAGGAATGTTATCTGGAGAAACTGACTTTTTCACAGACACTGGAATTTGGAGGCCCTTCAAACAAAGGCCAGGTCCCCTAGTGACACCAAATAAGGCTCACCAGTTGACAAGCCTAAAATTTCCCATTTTCCTAATTCTTGTGCTGCCTTTTTCTTGGAGTATTTTTTTTTTTTTCCTCATTACTCTTAAATATGGAAAATCAGTTAAGGCTCACCTGAGAGTTGAGGATAAAAGAGAACAAGAAACAGAGAACAAAAAAATACAGGGAAAAAAAAAAAAAAGAATTTTCAGAAAATCAATAACATTTAAGGCACTGATAAAACTTCCAAAAACTATTTTCAGTATGCTCACAGGCAAAAGAATATACTGCATTTATGAAATAAAAATAAGACACCAGAAAGAAAAACATTCAGAAAACAAGACATGGGTTTTAGGGAAGAAAAAAAGTAATACAATGATTATATTTCCTCAATTCCAAAAATTGAGGAAATCTACCAGAAAATATTTAGATAGATGGATACAGATAAAAAATTGAAGGGTAAAAGATGAAAGAGAAGAAAATGAGAGGATCAGTTCACTGAGTCGAACATCTTAATAATATAGGGCTCAATAAAAAGAATATAGAGAAAAGACTGGATGAAATTATCAAACAGAGGTTGATCCAAGATGGCAGACTAGGCAGATATATTACCTAGATCCACTAAAGCAAAGATCTGAGAATCCAAGCAAAAGGGATACAGACAATGATCCTGGAAACCAGAGCTTCAAAGGAGAGGACAAAGAAGTAGATCAAATACTGATTAGTGGAAGAGACTGAATGAAAACAACAAACAAGGAGGCATGCAGAGTGGTGCATTGCCAACTGGCCCTTCACAGTGCTGCCATTTTGAATTATTCAATAAAACATTCTGATTGGGGCAGGAATCAGATTGTTAGCTCTACTTGTCCAGGACTGCAATGGCACCCACATCAGTGGTTGGCAATCATAAAGCTATAATCTTCCCACTCATCCCATGCAAGCTCCCAGTGACCAGAGATGTGGCCACCCAACCTGGGTCCAGTCAATTTCTTCCCGACTGCCAGCACTGTGTCACTTTTTATCTTTTCTTTTTATTCTTCCTCTTCCCCTCCCCTCCTTTTTATGATCCCGCAGAGCTGGTGGCCCACCTCCTTCAACTTAACATTGGGTAGTGCCTGCTCCTGGGACTTCCCAGTCATTTGTTGCACACTCCTGCAGAGGGAGTACCTGTTCCTACTGCAGTAGTGTTTGATGGCTAGTGCTTGCATCAATGCTGTGTTCCTTTTTTTTTTTTTTTCACTTTCTTCTTAGTTCTTTCTTCTTCCTTCCCTCCCTCCTTTTTTTTCTTTTTTTCTTCCTTTACTGAACTCATTCTATGAAGCAAGCATAACCCTGATACTAAAACCAGGCAAAGACATCACTAAAAAGTAAAATTATAGACCAATATTCCTCATGAACAGAGACAAAACAATTCTCATCAAAATATTAGCCAATAGAATCCAATAACATATCAAAAAATCATACAATATGACCAAGTGGGATTCATAGAAAGTATGCAAGGATGGTTCATAATTAGAAAAACAATCAACACAATCTACCACATTAATAAAACAAAGGAAAAGGACCACATAATCACATTAGTCAATACAGGAAAGGCATTTGACAAAATCTAATATCCATTCTTAATAAACACTTTGTGAAATATGAATAGAAGGGAAATTCCAAAACATAATTCAAGGAATATATATATAACCAACAACCAACATTATTCTCAATGGAGAGAGACTGAAAACATTCCTCCTGAGAACTGGAACTGGACAAGGATGCCCTTTATCATCACTCCTATTCAATATTGTGTCGGAAGTCCTAACCAGAGCAATAAATAAGAAAGGTGAAATAAATAAGAAACTGGCAAAGGAGAAGTAAAATTATCTTTAGTTGCAGATGACATGATCCTATACAGATAAAATCCCAGAGCCTCAAGAAGAAAATTCCTGGGACTAACAGAAGGATTACACAAGAGGCAGGGTAAAAGTTTAATGTACAAAAATCAGTCAGATTTCTCTATATAACACAGAGAGTTCTGAAAAGAAAATCAAGAAAACCATATCATTTATAATAGCCACCCAAAAGATGAAGAACTTAGGAAGAATTCTAACCAGAGATACAAAAAGATCTATTTAAAAAAAATACTATTCAATAAACCCAATGAGAACTACATAAATGAAAGAATATATCATGCTTACAGATAGGAAGACGTAATATTCTGAAAATGTCAATAATACCCAAAGCAAACTACAGATATAATGCAATCCCAATCCAAGTTCCATCATTATTCTTTAAAAAGATTGAAAACATAATAATCAATTTTATATGGAAAGAAAAGAGACCTCAGATAAGCAAAGTACTATTAAAGAAGAAGAAAAAAGTGGCAGCCACATACTCCCTGGTCTCAAAACCTACTACATAGACATTGTAGTCAAAACAGCCTGGTACTGGTACAATGGTAGATACATAGGCCATTGGAACTTAACTGAGAACTCAGAAATAAATTAATCCCCTCACAACAGCTAATCTTTAACAAAGGGCTGAAACCAATTAAAGGGTAGAAGAGATAGTCGCTTTAATAAATGGTGCTAGCAAAACTGTATATCCATTTGCAAAAAAATGAATCAGAATCCAAATCTCTCAACACAACTAAGTCAAGATGGATCAAAGACCTAAATGTAAAAGCGAACACTATAAAAACTATCAAAGAAAAAATGGAGTGAAGGGACTTGGTAGAAAAAACAGTTCAAAAGCAATTTGTTGAATAAGATAACTTAAAAAAATGAAAGGATGAAAATAGTTACCAATAATATGCTTTTCTCAAACAAATAATTTAAGTTTTTATTTAAGTTTTCTTTAAAATTTTTAATGTTTTTAAGATAATTTTTGGCTGCTTCCACAACATTTTTTCTCTTATTTTTTGAAAATGAAAACCACCCAGACTAATATACAGCAATAGGGAATGAATAAATATATAATAACAAATTATCAAACATTAAATATTATAGTATTATAGATATTTTTTTCTGAAAAAAGGTATATGTGTATATCGTGTATATATGTACTTGCAGAGAAATGATCTAGAAATATATACACTAAAGATCTAATGGTGGTTGTCTCTAAGAAGGCTGAGCATAGTGTGTTCATACTACACCTCTTTCTGCTTGTATACAGTTTGTGATTTTCTCCTAAAGTGCAGAAAATACTTTTATTGAAAGAGGAAAGCAATAATAACACTTAAGAAGGAGAAAATACTGAAAATTTTAGAGCTTGATTTTTTGGAGTTGTTTCTGTAATAAAGCTTGGATTAATTCTTAGTCAAGTATGTCTATTCAGCTCTAGGCCTACTTTTTGTTTTCTTCACACACTACCTCATGTCCTTTATATAAGGGTTATAAAATCAGGATATAGTGAAGGGAAACATTCATATTTAACTACATTTTAGCCCTTCATCCATTAAAAGACTTTCCAAACAAGCAGGACCAGCACATTCCCAAACTACTGAATTTTTAGTTTTTTTTTTTTTTTTAATTAATAGACTATTTTTGAGATTTAGTTCCCCTTATATTCTAGGAATGTAAGTGAGGATGACTTGAAGTACTTACTGATGAAGATTGAAAAATATAGTCTGCAGTATGGATTACATCTCAATATAAAGAAAACAAAAATCCTCACAACTGGACCTATAAGCAGCATCACAATAAATGTAGAAAAGATTGAAGTTGTCAGAGACTTCACATTGCTTGGTTCTACAATCAATGCCAATGGAAGAAATGATCAGGACATTAGATGATGTATAGCACTAGGCAAAGGACCCCTTTCAAGTGAAGAGCAAAGATGTCTCCTTGAGGACTAAGATGCTCCTGACACGAGCCATGATATTTTCAATCACTTGATATGCATGTGACAGCTGGACAATGAATAAGGAAGACCGAAGAAGAATTGATGTTTTTGAGTTGTGGTGCTGGCAAAGAATGCTGAAAGTACCATGGACTGCTAAAAGAACTAACACATCTGTCCTGGAGGAGGTGCAGCCAGAATGCTCCTTGGAAGCAACAATGGTCAGGCTTTGTCTCACCTACTTTGGTCATGTTGCCAGAAGGGACTATTCCTGGAGAAGGATGTTATACTTGGTAAGGTGGAGGGTTTACTAAAGAGGGTAAGACCTCAACGAGATGGATTGACACAGTGGCTGCGACAATGGGCTGAATTATAACAAGGATCGCAGAGCTGGTGCAGGACTGGGTGGTGTTTTGTTCTGCTGTGCATAGGGTTGCTATGAGTCAGAGAGGACTCGACAGCACAAACCAACAATATTCCAGGAAAAAAAGCCAAAACAAAACAAAAGGACAGGGATACTCAAAGAAAAGGAAAAATCATTCTAAAATGGACCTGTACGCTAATAACATAAAAAAAGGAAAAAAAAAACAAAAAAAAAAAAAACAGGGATGGAATACTCATACATGAAGAAAATTATGGATGGATCAATTTATTTGCAGCCAATCGTTTTTTCTAAGAGGTTTTAAGCCAACTATTCTTGACTGTCTGCAAAATGACTAGAAAGTGATTTGTGGCTGGGGGTATGAGTGGAAACAATATAAAGTGGGTTGACTCAGAGTATATGTTGGGTAAAAAGTCAAGAGGCCAAGCACTATGATATTACACATATGATATTACAGGTCAACACAAAGCAGCTAGAGATGAAATCACTGGGTACTTTTAAGTCAGAACTTTTGATCAATTGTGCATGTTAGAGGCATCTAAAAAAAAAAAAAAAAAAACATAGCGAGTGCTGGTCTTAGCACAAGACAGCATCTCAGCCTGTGCCCATTTAGTGCTGGTCACTGCATGGTGGCATTGCCCCTATCCTTGGGCACACAGGTGATTTCCATTGGCAGTGTGGGGTTTGAAGAGAAATAGATATCACAATCACAGCACAGTAGTTACACTTTGTATGAATTTTCAGCCTGTTTTCTTTCAAGCTCTCAAACCTTGAGACCCATTTAAATAGAATATTGTCTGTTACCAGGTAGAATCAAACCACTGCAATCCTAGTGACTTCAGACAGTCTCTCTCACTCAGTAATCTTACATGAATAAGCAAACAGCTGGCCTGGTTTAAAGTCACACCGATTTTCAGGGTGCTGCCCTTATGTTCTGACATATTTGCAAGAGGAATCTGGGAGTAGAATGACAGGCCGCCAACATGGATGCCTGATTGAAAGCAGAGATAAATAATTTCTTCTTTGAGATGATTTCAAGGTTCCTCAACAGTACTAGGTGTATCACCAACCTCTATTTCATAGTATCCATTTGTTTATAGCAAAACAGACCAAAATATCTGCCACTAGGCTGAGCTGATTTGAAATGACACTTACAGGAATTCCCAGTTGATTTGCACCAAGTTACATTTTCATACATCTCTGAGGACAAACTCTGACACCTCATTCTGATATGTTCTAGCTTGTCACATAGAAGGGACTATTGTGATTTCAATTTGAATATTACACATAAACAAAAGGAATTACTTCAATAGCAACTTACTTTAAAAAATTGCCTTAGAAATCTGAAGCTCCTTAGGAAAACTAATCGGTCCAATATGGATTTTTTTTTTCATAATGCAGAAAAAAAACACAGCGGGGGCTAAAATATGTGACAAACAACTCGGAAACAGCTGTGCTGACTGCAATAGTCTTCAATAATATACGGCTTGTATTCTCTTCTCAGTTTGATTCCTTGACTCCAGGAAGTACTGAGAAGATACAAAACATTTTCTTATGGCAAGCTGCTGTTACTGATCAATTACCTTTCCTTCTATTTGTTATGCTGTGGTTAGAACCACATGATTAATGTCTAACTCACGGTGTGGTGGGGTCTGAGGTGAAATTTTTTCCCCTTTCTTTTCAAAAACCATCTTAGAATTGAAAAATGTAGGAAAGGAATCCTACGCATCAATAGGAAGAGGTTAATTTTGTGGCAGTCAGTCATAAACTTACTAAAAAGAAAATTAAGTACAGTATCATGAAGAATTTATGAAATAATCCATAGTTTTAATATATTTAAGGCATTGGCAACTACAGCCTTCAATTTCTCAAATTTTGCAAGCAAATACTATGACCACAGCCAAAAAATTACTCCACAAATATCTATTAAATATTTCTGGTGATTTTGTGTATTTCTTACTTTTTTTTTACATTTCTGGAAATTCATTTGGAATTTATTTCCACATAAGGTATAATGGTAGCATTATAGGTTTCTTTTCTCTTTTTATAATTGGCCAACTAAATGGCTAAACCTCATCTTTTTGCTTTTTTCTCACTAAATTGTAATGCTACTTTTAAACATATAACACATTTGCATACATAGACACAGATATACATCTGCTTGCTTTTGAGGATTCTATTTTATTCACGTGGCCCATCTACTCCTATACTGATACTAAATCGAAAACCAGACTCACTGCCATCAAGTCAACTCTGACTCATAGCAACTCCTCCTTGGGTTTCTGGGGCAGTATCACTATAGAAGTATATTGCCCAATCTTCCTTCCAAGGAGTGGCTTGTGGGTTTGAACTGCCAGCCTTCTGGTTAGCAGTCAAGTGGCTTAACACTATGCCACCAGAGCTCCTATACTGATACTACATTATAATAACTGTAATATTTTGTAAGGAATGATATATATTAATATTTGGCCATATAAGTCCCTTGCCATTGTTTTTTTTCTTTTTCTTTTTAAAAACAAAATTGCTTCAGATAATACCATGAATCAGTTACTCTTGCACAGGAAATATAAATACTTTATCCAATTATGGGGAAAAATGGCCATGTTCTTTTTACAGGAATTGCATTATATTTTGAAATTTATTTGGGGAAAACTAGCAACTTAAATATTGAATTTTCCTATCCAAGAACATAATATGTCACTGCTCTATTCAAAGTTTATAATATCTTTTCTATAGTCCTGCATATTACTTCTTAAAATGTTTGAGTTACCACCTGCTCCAACTACATAGAGCAGCTCTCAATCACTTGAATGATTCTATTGTTGTTGTTGTTGTTAGGTGTTGAGTCCTCTCTGACTCATGGCGAACTCCCATCCTTCCTTTGTGTCCTTTTGGGAATTTTCACCAAGGCATGTGAAGAGGACACCATCTCTGAGGCAAAGGCCAGTATTTTCTACACTCAATTTCTGGGGCCTGCTTCTGGTTAGCTCCTTAAGCAAGTCCCTTTACTCATTTTTGGTATGCTTGTATCAATTTCGGATGCCTTTTTCTCCTCCCAGTTGTTGCCACGCATCATTTGGCAAGCTGTATATTTACCTCTTTGATCAGTCTTTCTGGCTCTCAATCACTTCTGCCTCTCTTTTCTAATGAGCCACAAAGCGTATTCAGAGATACCTCCAGCTCAGGAGAAAATAGACTGTGCAGTGCTCTCTTTAGATTCTAGGCACTTTAATTCATACTTCTCCAACAGACAATAGAGTACATTTCACTGATTGCCTAATAAAAAGAGGAGAAATTGCTCTCTGAATGTGCTGTAATTGGATCATGTCTTTGCTCACACAGCATTCAATAGGGACCCAAGACGATTTAAGGTTTTTTGTGACTTTATTAGTATGAGAAAACTATATCAATATAACCATAGTTAGGACATCAGAAACTTTCCACTCCTGATAGGTAGAATTATCAATTCAGATTCCACATTTATGAGGAACCTTTCATGTACCAGATGTGGTGCTTGGTGTTTTCTCAGATACCAGTGGACTATATGGCAGTTTCAGCTTTTCAAAAGACAGTTGAGAGTCTGAAAGTGTAGGGGTGATGTGGAGTGGGGAGGAAAGCCTTGAAAGCTTAAGTCCAAGTGTTAAAATTATCACAGGAGATACTCAGAGAAAACTTCATGGCAAAATAAATATGTTGTTTTTGTTAGGTGCTGTCAAGTTGGTTCCAACTCGTAGTGACCCTATCTATAACAGAATGAAACAATTCCCGGTCCTGCGCCATCCTCACTATTGTTGTGATGCTTGAACCCATCGTTGTAGCCACTGTGTCAATCCATCTCATTGAGGGCCTCCCCCTTTTTCACTGAGCCTCTACTTTACCAAGCTAGAGATCATTCTCCAGGGACTGGTGCCTTCTGACAACCTTACCAAAGTATGAGAGAAGTAGTCTGGCCAGTCTCACTTCTAAAGAACATTCTGGGTATACTTCCTGCAGGACTTATTTGTTCATTCTTCTAGCAGTCCATGGTACATTCAATATTCTTTGCCAACACAACCATTCAAATGCACCAATTCTTCTCTGGTCTTCCTTATTCATTGTCAAACTCTGACATGCATATGATTATTGAAAATATCATGGCTTGGGTGAGGCACACCTTAGTGACATTTTTGCTCTTCAACACTTGGGAGCTCTGGTGGCATAGTGCCTAAGGCATTTGACTGCTAACAAGAAGGCTGGTGGTTCAAACCCACCAGTCACTCCTTGGAAGGAAGGTTGGGCAATCTATTTCTGTAGTGATACTGCCTTGGAAACTGGCTCTGACTCAATGGTAGTAAGATTGGTTTTTGTTTTTTTGCAATAGATTTGCCCAAAGCAATATGTTATTTGATCTCCTGACTGTTGCTTCCGTGAGTATTGAGGGCTGGAAAGGTACAACATTCCCCTTGTTACTCTTATACCCCACACACTCTTGGTGAACCTCCATTTACCAAGCCATCCCTCACTCTCACCCACCTTCTGGGCTGGCAGGAATTCCATCCCATTCTGTGTGCTCTGATGGAGCCTGGGTGCCCTGCCCCACCCTGCCCAGATTTTCTTTTCTTTTTTTTTGTCTGTCCTAAAATTATTATCACAATATGTTTCTTCTTTTTTTGTGCTTTTATTACTATTCTTTCTTCTTCCCTTCCCAGATTCTGGTTTTTGGCTTTTTATCTCTTCCTTTTTCCTAGTTCCCATTTTCTTCTTTCCTGTGGTTCTCCCTATTCCTTGTTTCTTTCTGCATTTTCTTCTTCATTATTCTCCTACTCTACCTCTTTTCTCTATTCCACCCCCCCCCCCAGATATTGCATTTCCTACTCCCTTTTTCTATTCATGTTTCTTTTGGTTTTTAAAATTACATCTTTAAATATTTCCTCTCATTTTTTGCCTTTCCTCTCTTTTTCTTCTAATTTTTCTCTTTTTGTTGATTGTTCCTGTGTATTTATGATGTGTGCATTTTTTGTTCCCTAGCTTTTACTCTTTTAATGATTTTTCAAATGTTTTTGTCTAACAGAGTGAGAGGCAGCAACCATGCCCATACAACCCAATCACACCTGCATCTCCTGCAGCTCCACTTACTGAGTGAGCATCACCACTTCCTTCTGCACCAACTGACAGAAAATACATGACTACCGATAAGAGGCTGACTCACCCTTAATTGCTCTTCATAAACAGTTAATAGAGACTTGTGCAGCCACTCTCATTCTTTATCATCCACCAAGACACATGTGGTGAGTGCATAAGTGCTGCCAACTAGCAAATGGAAAGCAAGAGTACCTTGCTTACTTAGACACATCAAGAAAAAAAAAAAAAATGAAAATCTTAGGCAGATCACTCCAATATACAATCACCACATAAACATAGATACAACAAGGTCACAGTGTCTTGGAGATAACAGATCATTACAGTCCACACAAAGAAGCAAGATAACGAAAGAGAAACAAGGGAGAAGGATACAGACCCAGAACACATCCCTGAGGAAGAAGTAGCATAGGAACTCCCTAATATGGAATTGAAAATAATTATATTTAGGTACCTTCAATGGATTAAGGGAAAGATCAAGGGAAACAGAGACAAAATTAAGGAAAACACAGACAAAACCCTAGAACAATTTCAGAAGAAAATACAAGAACAAAATGACAAAATTAAGGAAAAATTACAGATGATACACAATCTACAGATAGAAATCAAGAAGCTTAATAATAAATTTTCAGAAATAGATAACACAGTGAAAGGGCAAAGGAGTAGAATCCCATCAATGGAAGACAGAATTAGTAAGATTGAAGATAAATACCTGAATACTTCTTTGAAAAGGGATCAATCAGAAAAAAAAAGATCAAAACAAAATGAAGATAGCCTAAAAATCATGTAGGATGCCACAAAAGAAATAACTTATGTGTAGTCAGGATCTAAGAACAGCAAGAGAAAAACAAAACCACAGAGAAAATTGTCCTAGTTTTGTTGGAAGAGAACTTCCCTGATATAACAAAAGATGAGGATATATCCATTCAAGATGTCCAACAAACCTCAAACAAGATAGACCACAAAAGAAAATCATCAAGACCTATCATCATCAAATTCACCAAAACCAAAGACAAAGAAAGAATCCTGAAAGCAACATGGGAAAAACAAAAAAGTTACTTACAAAGGGCAATTAATAAGACAAAGCTCTGATTTCTCATCAAAACCATGCAGGTAAGAAGGCAGTGGGATGGTATATATAAAACCCTGAAAGAGAAAAATTTCCAACCAAGAATTATATATCCAGCAAAATTGTCCTTCAAATATGATGGTGAAATTAGGACATTTCCAGATAAGCAGAAATTATGGGAATTTGTTAAGATCAGACCAACCTTGCAAGAGATGCAAAACAGAGAACCAATAATAGCAAACAACAACCAATCATTAATACACAAGATGACATAATACAGAAATCAACCCAGTTATGGAAGTATCCAAAGTAAGATAAGCTTACAAGATTGCAAACGGGGAACCAGAGACATCAATTGACAAAGGAGGACAATTACAAACCAAAAAGAGGGAAAAAATAGTGTAGTTACAGAACTTCTAATTGGTGAGGATGTCAAGAGAGTTCTAAACTCAGGGAGATAATTATAAACCAAAGGGTAACCTCAAAGAAAAATGATAAACCTTCACATCACAATAAAAAAAAGGACAAGCACAAATATTTAGCAAATACTAAAACAATAGCAATAAAGGAAATGATAACAAGATACATAAACAAAAAGATATGGAACAAAGAAACTAGGAACACCATGATAAAACATGTAACAAAATGACAGCAACAAATTCATACTTGTTGATAATTACACTCAATGTCAATTGATTAAATGCACCAAAGGATGGAGAGTTGCAGAGTGAATAAGAAAATACAATCCATCAAAATGTTGTCAACAAGCGACACACTTTAGAGACAAAGACAAAAATGAACTAAAGATAAAAGGTTGGAAAAAGATATATCAAGCAAATGGCAACCAAAAAAAAAAGAAAGAAGCAGGAGTGACAATATTAATTTCTGATCAAATTTATTTTTAAGACAAAAACCACCATACTAAAACAAGGAAGGACATTATATAATGATTAAAGGATCAATCAAACAAGATATAACCATAATAAATATCTAAGGATCCAATGTAAGAGCCACAAAATACATAAATCTGACTTTAACAGATTTGCAAATACAAATAGATAACTCCACAGTCATACAAGGACACTTTCATGCACCACTTTCAATCACAGATAGAACTGGAAAGAAACTCAACAAAGATGCAGAAGAACTAAACAATACAATTCACCAATTTGACCTTATAGACATCTAAAGAGTGTTTCACTCAAGAGTCGCACAATATACATTCTTTTCCAGTGCACATGGAATATTCTCCAGGATAGATCATTGTGATAGTTGGAGCTGTGTGTCAACTTGGCTGGACCCCAGTTCTGTGTGGTTGTTCCCATGATGGGATCAGATAACTGTGTTCTGAGTGGCCAATCTGTTCAAGGGGAGTTTCCCTAGGGGTGTGGCCTGCTTCCAGGATATCCAGGGACATCCTGGGAAGAGAGACATTCTTTTGTGCATTGGGATTCTGTTGTGCTGCCTACAACTGTCCATGAGTGAGCAGTCCACCATTCGGCCTGGAGATCTTGGATTCATCATTCACTACAGTCAACTCAACTGTTCCTGCTGGTTCATTGTTTGAGGCAGAGGCCATGGAAGACATTCCAGAATGCTCTCAGGAACTGCCTCAATCACCCATTGTTGTTACGAGACCCATAACTAAAGTCAAGTCCAAGTGAGCCCCAATATAAAGTGTGACTGAGGAGGTGATATGCTATACCCGAAAAGACCTACTTGATTTTGCTAACATGTACAGACAGAAACCTGAAGAATATGTATAAGAATGGCTACTGAGGGTGTGGGATAATGGTGCAAGGAATATAAGATTGGATCAGTCTGAGTGTATTGATTTAGGCCCACTAAGTATAGATTCTTCATTCAATATTTCAGCTTGAGAGGTTAGGAAAGGATCTAACAGTTTATTTGGTTGGGTTACTGAGGCATGGATTATGCGGTGGGAGCTCTGATAGTGTAGTGCCTAAGGCACTTGACTGCTAACCAGAAGGCTGGCGGTTCAAACCCACCAGCCACTCCTCAGAAGGAAGATGGCCAATCTACTTCTGTAGTGATACTGCCTTGGAAACCCAAGGAGGGGTCACTATGAGTCGGGTCC
>NW_006921950.1:2050700-2051298 GCF_000298275.1 Orycteropus afer afer
AGACTTGAGTCAGTTTACAGACCCACAACCCCTTGAATGAAGGGGAGGCCAGGCCCCTTTGAGGAAGGACCCCACTACATTGCCAAAAATCTATAGTCAGTCTTTCTCCTAGCCTTCCCCAAAGGGATCTGAGGCCTTTTACGAGAGTGACTATTCATTGGGAAAAGTAAATAATCAGACTTTTCGGGGATTACTGGATACTGGTTCTGAATTGACAGTAATTCCAGGAGACCCAAAATGTCATTGTGGCCCACCAGTCAGAGTGGGGGCATGTGGAAGTCAAGTTATCAATGGAGTCTTAGCCAAGGTGCGTCTCACAGTGGGGTCCAGTGGGTCCCCGAGCCCATCCTGTAGTGATTTCCCCAGCGCCAGAATGCATAATTGGAATAGATATACTCAGCAATTGGCAGAATTCCCACATTGACTCTCTGACATGTGGAATAAGGGCTATTATAGTAAGAAAAGCCAAGTGGAAGCCATTAGAACTGTCTCTACCCACAAAAATAGTAAACCAAAAGCAGTACCATGTCCCTGGAGGGGTTGCAGAGATTACTGCCACCATCAAGGACTTGAGGGATGCAGGGGTGGTGATTCCCAC
>NW_006921950.1:2052059-2059046 GCF_000298275.1 Orycteropus afer afer
CTCTTTGGATTTTGGAGGCAACATATTCCTCATTTGGGTGTGTGGTTGCAGCCTGTTTATCAAATGACTCGGAAAGCTGCTAGTTTTGAGTGGGGCCCAGAACAGCAGAAGGCTCTGCAACAGGTTCAGGCTGCCATGCAGGCTGCTCTGCCACTTGGGCCATATGGTCCGGCCGATCCAATGGTGCTTGAAGTGGCTGTAGTAGATAGCGATGCTGTTTGGAGCCTTTGGCAGGTTCCTACTGGCGAATCACAATGCAGACCCGTGGGGTTTTGGAGCAAAGCCCAGCCATCTTCTGCAGATAACTACTCTCCTTTTGAGAAACAGCTTTTGGCTTGTTACTGGGCTTTAGCAGAGACTGAATGCCTAACCATGGGTCACCAAGACACCATGAGGCCTGAGCTACCCATCATGAACTGGGTGTTGTCTGACCCACAGAGTCATAAAGTTGGACATGCACAGCAGCACTCTATCATTAAATGGAAGTGGTATATCAAAGATTAGGCTCGAGCAGGACCTAAAGGCACAAGTAAGTTGCATGAGGAAGTGGCTCAAATGTCTATGGTCTCACTCCAGTCACATTACCTTCCCTGTCCCACTCTGCACCTATGGCCTCATGGGGAATTCCTTATAATCAGTTGACTAAGAGAAAACTCGTGCCTGGTTTACAGATGATTCTGCATGATATGCAGGCACCACTCGAAAGTGAACAGCAACAGCACTGCAGCCTCTTTCTGGGACTTCCTTAAAGGACAGTGGTGAAGGGGAATCCTCCCAATGGGCAGAACTTCGAACCATGCATATGGCTGTTCACTTTGCATGGAACAAGAGATGTCCAGATGTGCAATTATATATGGATTCATGGGCTGTGGCTAATGGCTTAGCTGGATGGTCTGGGACTTGGAAGAAGCATGATTAGAAGATTGGTGATAAGCATGTATGGGGAAGAGGTATGTGGATAAATCTCTCTGAATGGGCCACAGAAGTAAAGGTATTTGTGTCTCATGTGAATGCCCACCAAAAAGTGACCTCAGCAGAGGAGAACTTTAACAATCAGGTGGATGGGATGACATGTTCAGTGGAAACCAGCCGTCCTTTTTCCCCAGCTACTCCTGTCATTGTGCAATGGGCTTATGAACAAAGTGGCCATGGTGGCAGGGATGGAGGTTATGCATGGGCTCAGCAACATGGACTCCTGCTTACCAAGGCTGATTTGGCTACTGCACTGCTGAGTGTTCAAACTGCCAACAGCAAAGACCAACACTGAGTCTGCGACACGGAACCATTCCTTCGGGTGATCAGCCAGCAACATGGTGGCAGGTTGATTACATTGGACCACTTCCATCATGGAAAGGACAGCGTTTTGTTCTTACTGGAATAGATACTTATTCTGGATATGGATTTGTCTTCCCTTCACGCAATGCTTCTGCTAAAACTATCATCCATGGACTTACAGAATGCCTTATTCACCATCATGGTATCCCACACAGAATTGCTTCAGATCAAGGGACTCATTTCACAGCACATGAAGTGTGGCATTGGGCTTATGCTCATGGAATTCACTGGTCTTACCATGTTCCCCATCATCTGGAAGCAGCTGGTTTGATAGAATGATGGAATGGCCCCTTAAAAACACAAATATGGTGGCAATACCTTGAAGGGTTGGGGCAATGTTCTCCAGGAGGCTGTATATGCTCTAAACCTGCATCCGATATATGGTTCTGTTTCTCCAATAGCCAAGATTCACGGGTCCAGGAACCAAGGGATGGAAACAGGAGTGGTACCACTCACTATTACCCCTAGTGACCCACTCAAAAAATTTTTGCTTCCTGTCCCTGCTACCCTATGCTCTGCGGGTCTGGAGATCTTAGTCCCAAAGGGAGGAACACTCCCACCTGGAGACACAACACTGATTGCATTGAACTGGAAATTAAGTATGCCACCCGGCCATTTTGGCTTCCTCATGCCTCTGGATCAACAGGCAAAGAAGAGCATTACTGTACTATCTAGTGTGATAGATCCTGATTACCAAGGGGAAATTGGGTTGGCTTTACATAATGGAGATAAAGAAGAATATGTCTAGAATACAGGAGATTCTTTAGGATGTCTCTTAGTACTACCATGCCCTGTGATTAAAGTCAATGGAAAATTACAGTAACCCAATTCTGATTCAACCCAATCCGTCTGCTAACAGCCCAGACCCTTCAGGAATGAAGGTTTGGATCACTCCACCAGGCAAAGAACCACGACCAGCTGCGGTGCTTGCTGAGCCCAAGGGAAATATAGAATGGGTGGTGGAAGAAGGTAGTTCTGAATATCAGCTACAACCACGTGACCAGCTGCAGAAACAAGGACTGTGACTGTTATATTTCTTCATTGTATATGTGCATCAAATATTTATGTTTCCTTCTGTTATGAACTGTGAAATGTAAATAAGGTTAATGCATTTTGGTTGTATGTGTGTTAGCGTATCATGTTAGGCACAAATATGACTCTATAATTGTCCTTATTAACAGATTATATATGATTAAGAAGATGTGTACAACTGCCAAGTTGACAAGGGATAGACTGTGATAGTTGGAGCTGTGTGTCAGCTTGGCTGGACCCCAGTTCTGTGTGGTTGTTCCCATGATGGGATCAGATGACTGTGTTCTGAGTGGCCAATCTGTTCAAGGGGAGTTTCCCTATGTGTGTGGCCAGCTTCCAGGATATCCAGGGACATCCTGGGAAGAGAGACATTCTTCTGTGTATTGGGATTCTATTGTGCTGCTTACAACTGTCCATGAGTGAGCAGTCCACCATTTGGCCTGGAGACCTTGGATTCATCATTCGTTGGAGTCAACAGCCAGTATACTGCCTGCCAGCCTTGAGCTTCTTGGCCCCTGCGGTTGTGGAAGCTAGGAAAAGCCTCCAGCCTGACGTTTGTTCCAGGAATTTTGGACTTGCCGGCTTCTATAGGTTTGTGAGCCATTTTCCTAAGATAAATTTCTCTCTCTCTTTATATATATATAAACTTTTTTTTGCTGGTTTTCGTTTCTCTAGAGAACTCAGTCTAACACAATCATATATTAGGCCATAAAGCAAGTCTTAATAAATTTAAAAATGTTGAAATACTACAAAGCATCTTGTCACATCACAATGATATAAAATTAGAAATCAGCAATAGGAAGATAAATGGCAAAAGAGCAAACACATGGAAAATGAACAACACCCTCCTTAAGAACAACCGGGTAATAGAAGAAATAAAAAAATGAAATTAAAAAATTCTTTGAAGCAAACAAGAATGAAAACACAACATACAAAAATCTTTGGGACACAGCAAAAGTAGTGATCAGAGATCAACTGATAACAATAAATGCACACATCAAAAAAGAAGAGCCAAAATCAACACTTTAAGCCAACATCTCCAACAATTAGAAAAAGAACAGCAAGAAAAACCTATAGTCACCAGAAAAAAGGAAATGATAAAGATTTGAGCAGAAATCAATGAAACAGAAAATAGAAGACAATAGAAAAAAACAAGACTAGAAGTTGGTTTCTTGAAAAGATTAATAAAATTGACAAACCACTGGAAATTTAACAAAGGACTGAAATAAAAGGATAATATCAGGATACTATGAAGAACTGTACTCCAACAAATTTGAAAATCTGGAAGAACTGGACAGACTTCTAGAAACACACTACTTACCTAAACTAACACAGACTGAGGTAGAAACGTTGAACAGATCCACAACTAAAGAAGAAATCAAACAGGTCATAAAAAAAATTACCAACAAAAGAAAGTCCTGGCCCAGACAGTTTCACTGGAGAATTCTATAAAAAATTCAGAGAACTGACACCAATCCTACTCAAACTGTTCCAGAACATAGAAAAGAATGGAGTCTTCCCAAATTCATTTTATAAAGGAAACATAACCTTGATACCAAAACCAGGCAAAAAGGAATACTAAAGACCAATATCCCTCATGAATATAGATGCAAAAATCTTCAACAAAATCCTAGCCTATAGACTCCAACAACATATCAAAAAGTAATACTTTATGACCAAATGGAGTTCATATCAGATATGCAAAGATGGTTCAACATTAGAAAAACAATCAACATCATCCACCACATAAATAAAACAAAGGAAAAGAACCACATGATCAACCAATCCATGCAGAAAAGGCATTTGGTAAAATCCAACACCCATTCCTGATAAACACTGTCAGCAAAATAGGAATAGAAGGGACATAATATCAACATAATAAAGGGCATGTATGCGAAACCAAGAGCCAACATTATTCTCAAAGGAGAGACTGAAACCATTCCCCTTGTGAACAGGAACCAGACAAGGATGTCCTCTATCACCACTTCTATTCAACATTGTATTGGAAGTCCTAGCCAGGGCAATAAGGCAAGAAAAGGAAATTAAAGTCATCCAAATTGGTAAGGAAGAAGTCAAACTATCCCTATTTGCTGATGATATGATTCTATACATAGAAAACCCAAGAAACTCAATCAAAAAACTACTGGAACTAATTGAGAAATTTAGCATAGTGGCAGGATACAAGATCAACATACAAAAATCAGGTGGATTCCTCTGCACCAGCAAAGAGATTGATGAAAAAGAAATAAGGAAATCAATATCATTTACAATAGCTGCCAAAAAAAATAAAAATAAAAATAATAAAATACTTGGAATAAATCTTACCAGGGACACAAAAGACCTGTACAAAGAAAACTACAAAACTGTAATTCAAGAAACCATAAAAGATGTATATAAATGGAAGAACATACTGTGCTCGTGGATAGGAAGAATGAACATTGTGAAAATATCAATTCTACCCAAAGCAATCTATACATTCAATCCAATTCCAACTGAGATCCCATCAACATTCTTTAAGGATATGGAGAAACCAATCACTAATTTTATATGTAAAGGAAAGAAATCTCAGATAAGCAAAGCACTATCAAAGAAGAGGAACAAAGCAGTGCACCATCCTGGATCTCAAAACCTACTGTACAGCCACAGTAGTCAAGACTGTCTGGTATTGATTGGTACGATGACAGACACATAGACCAATGGAATAGAATTGAGAACCCAGAAATAGATCCATTGACCTATGGTCAACTACCTTCAACAAAGGGCTGAACTCCATTAAATGGGAAAGATATTGTCTGTTTAACAAATGGTGCTGGCAAAACTGGATATCCATTTGCAGAAAAATGAAACAAGATCTGTACCTCATACAGTACACAAAAACTAACTCCAGGTGGATCAAAAACTTAAATGTGAAACCTCAAACTATATAAAGTTCCTCAAGAAAAAACTAGGGACAAATTTAGGGGCCCTAATATATGGCATAAGTAGACTATCAAGCATTACCCAAAATGCACACACAGCTGAAGAGAAACTAAATGCATGGGACCTTCTAAAAATTAAATTTTGATGTGCTTCCAAAGATTTCTCCCAAAGATTCAAAAGAGAACCTATAGATTGGAAAAGAATATTCAGCAATGACATATCTGACAAGGGACTTATCTCAAAAATTTATAGAAAACTCCAACACCTCAACAATAAAAAGACAAATAATCCAATTACAAAATAGGCAGAAGACATGAATAGACACTTCACCAAAGAGGATATTCAGGCAGCTAACAAACACAAGAAGAAATGTTCACAATCATTTGCTATTAGAGAGATGTAAATCAAAACAATAATGAGATACCATTTTGCCCCAGCACTAGTAGCAAAGTTCAGACAGAGAAGAAAAAATGCTGGTGAGGATGTGGAGAGAGTGGGACTCTCATACACTGCTGGTGGGACTGCAAAATGATACAACCACTGTGGAAAGCAGTATGGTGATTCCTTAAAAAGTTGGAATTGGAAATACCATTTGATCCAGCAATTCCATTACTAGGTACATATCCTAAAGAAGTGAGAGCCAGGACAATAATAGATATATGCACACTCATGTTCAAAAAGCATTATTTACAATAGTAAAAAGATGGAAACAATCTAATTGTCCATCAACAGAAGAAAGAGTGAGCAAACTATGGTACACACACACAACAGAAAACTATGCAGCCCTAAAGAATAACATAGAATGTGCAAAAAACCACATAACATGGATGAACTTGGAAGACATTATGCTGAGTGAAATAAATCAATCACAGAAGGACAAATATTGTATTAGTCTGTTATTGTAAAAAGTCAAGGAAAAGTTTATATATGGAAGGAAATTTTCTTTGTTGATTACCAGGGGTGGGGTTGGATGGGTGGGAGCACTGTTAGATAGGTAGAGACAAGTATTGATTTGGCTGAAGGTAAGGGTACCAAATGTGAATGATCAACATGGTGGCACTGAGGAAGAGGAAGACATAAAGAAGTGCATGGAAAGTGCAGACAACAAAGATGAACCCTTTTGCACATACAATACTGTGTTATCTGTGATGGCAAACATTGACCTACAAGTGGATAGATGTGTGGATAGGCTGGACTACTAGGTATGTCTATGCAGGGGGAACTGTGTCCATGACCATGTATAGGGTTGACAGACAATGTTTCTACAAGAACATTTGTGTGTTTTGTAAGAATTCCCAGGTATATAGTAGAGCTGACAAGGGACAAGCTGCACTCACTTGTTAGCCATAGCCAGCTATGGCATAGCCAGAAGGAGCAAGTAGTTGGACCTGTGTGCTGGGAACCATGGTAGCAGGGGACATCAAGCTCCACTGGCATAACATACTACACAAAAACATTGTTCCACATCCTACTTTGGCATGTAGCAACTGGGATCTTAAAAGCTTGCAAACAGCCATCTAGATTAAACAATGGGTCTCTCCTCATCCAGAGCAAAGAAGAATGAAGAAAACCAAAGATGCATGGAAATAATTAGTCCAAGGGACTGGTAAACCATACCATCCTCAGCCTATACCTCTATGAAACCAGAAGAATTAGATGGTGCTTGGCTACCATAGTCAACCACTGGGAAGGGGATCTATG
>NW_006921950.1:2059702-2060231 GCF_000298275.1 Orycteropus afer afer
CCCCCCCCCCATTTTCTGAACCCCACTAGGAATTGTCAACAGAGATTTGAAATCATTAAGTCATATAACCTGTTTGCATGGTCAACTGCTTAACCTTGTGGCAATGGAGATTTACACATCTGGAGCTTTGAGGATGACACAACTTGGGCCAAAGAAGCTCTAAAAGAGACTTCAAAGGGAGTATCTGGGGTCAGTGGCCATGGCCTTGTATACTGAGGGTAGAATCTGAGGACATTTGAAGGGTGAAAGGGCTTTCTCAGGAGTTTAGGTATCCAGTGTATGTGCATCTGATTCAGAAAATCTGGTGGATGTAGATAGATATGGATATCATGCAGGGGCTCAAAGGTAATACAGAATTCAAATCTCTTTTTCCTAATTCTGTCTCCAAAATCAAGGGTGGTTCACGATCATGGGAGG
The DNA here is from genome assembly GCF_000298275.1 of Orycteropus afer afer. NCBI lineage: Eukaryota > Metazoa > Chordata > Mammalia > Tubulidentata > Orycteropodidae > Orycteropus > Orycteropus afer. Next base: position 2,060,120 of record NW_006921950.1, read on the forward strand.
GAGCCTGCTTTGGGATCACCCTGGCACGAGATTAAGGATTCTCAGCTTCCATAGGTGCACTGCAGGCAAGTTACTCCTTGACTGGTGGAAAGACCCTCATGAGCCTTCAAAT
>NW_006921950.1:2063213-2064822 GCF_000298275.1 Orycteropus afer afer
TCACTATGGAAGTAGGAATGCCCAACCTTCCTTCCGAGGAGTGGCTGGTGGGTTTGAACCGCCAGCCTTCTGGTTAGCAGTCAAGTGTCTTAGGCACTATGCTACCAGAGCTCCCAAGTAAAATCTTACTGAAGATAATTCAAAAACAGTTGCATCAGTATATTGACAGAGAACTTCCAGAAATGCCAGCTGGATTCACAAGAGGACATGGAATGAGGGATATCATTACTGATGTCAGATGGATCTTGGCTCAAGGCAAAGAATATCAGAAAGATGATTACTTGTGTTTTATTGACTATGCAAAAGCATTTGATTGTGTGGATCATAACAAATTATGGGTAACATTGAGAATAATAGAAATTCCAGAACACTTAATTGTACTCATGAGGAACCTGTACATAGACCAGGAGGCTATGTACAGGTTCTGTTCTGTTTGAACAGAACAAGGGGTCATTGCATGGTTTCAAATCAAGAAGGGAGTGTCAGGGTTGTATCCTTTCACCATACTTACTCAATCTGTAGAGCAAATAATCCGAGAAGCTGGACTATATGAAGAAGAACGTTTCATCAGGATTGGAGGAAGACTCTTCAACAACCTGTAATATGCTGATGACACAACTTTGCTTGCTGAAAATGAGGATGATTTGAAGCACTTACTGATGAAGATTGAAGAATATAGTCTGCGGTATGGATTATATCTCAATACAAAGAAAACAAAAATCTTCACAACTAGACCTATAAGCAGAATCATGATAAATGGAGAGAAGATTGAAGTTGTCAAGGACTTCACATTGCTTGGTTCTATAATCAAGGCTAGTGGAAACAGCAGTCAGGACATCAGACGACCTATAGCACTGGGCAAATTGGCTGCAAAGGACCTCTTTCAAATGCTGAAGAGCAAAGATGTCTCCTTGAGGACTAAGGTGCCCCTGAAACAAGCCATGGTATTTTCAATCACCTCATATGCATGTGAGAGCTGGAGAGTGAATAAAGAAGACTGAAGAAAAGTTGATGCTTTTGAGTTGTGGTGCTGGCAAAGAATGCTGAAAGTGCCATGGACTGCTGAAAGATCTAACAAGTCTGTTCTGGAGAAAGTGCAGCAGGAATGCTCCTTGGAGATGAGAATGGCCAGATTTTGTCTCACCTACTTCAGTCATGTTGTTAGAAGGGACCATTCCCTGGAGAAGGATGTCATGCTTGGTAAGGTAGAGGGTCGATGGAAGAGGGGAAGGGCCTCAACGAGATAGATTGACACAGTGGCTGCAGCAATGAGCTCAAGTATAAAGAGGATTGTGGAGCTGGCGCAGGAGTGGGTGGTGTTTCGTTCCACTGTGCATAGGGTCACTATGAGTCAGGGATGACTCAACGGCACCTAACAACAACATGGTTTCTAAACCGGTACCTAGGTTGTGCAGTAGTTAAGCACCCAGCTGCTAATCAAAAGGCTGGAGTTTCAAGCCAACCAGCCACTCCACGAGAAAAAAGATGTGGTAGTCTGCTTCCATAAAGATTACAGCCTTGGAGTTCCTGTGGGGAAGTTCTTTAAGTATCTATGAATGAGAATTAACTCTACTGCAACAGGGATAAACACACACACACACACACACAC
>NW_006921950.1:2064922-2073148 GCF_000298275.1 Orycteropus afer afer
ATAGCGACCCCTCCTTGGGTTTCCGAGGCAGTATCACTACGGAAGTAGGATTGCCCAACCTTCCTTCTGAGGAGTGGCTGGTGGGTTTGAACTGCCAGCTTTCTGGTGAGCAGTCAAGTGCCTTAGGCACTATGCTACCAGAGCATATATAGATCAGTGTATAGAACTGTAATGCTACTTTTACTTATGAATGTAGAGATACTTCAAAGCAGTTATTTATTTGAAGGAAAGAAATCATATAGCAAATTCCTATAGATTTTAGTCTAGTGTTCTCCAAACAGAGAATGACAGACACATAGGGTTTTGGCCATTTCTCTGAGGACAAGAGAAATGGCAGTTTCCCTGAAGCATCAAATTAAAGGAACTGTAAAACTACAGTAGCTTGAATTTTGAGAATTGTGATAACTTTGCCAATCAAGTTCATCATAATGGTGAAAAGATCTTAGAAAAGTAAAAGGATTTCTCCTCAATGACCCACAAACCTCTATCTAACTCATTGAGAAGAACCATTGAGACAATTTTCTAAGTCCTGTATTTTATTAATATTATAGAGAGATGTTAAAGAATATCTACAAGGAGTAACTGGAACACAAGAGAGAAAACAAGGTTAAAAAGTAAACCTAGAAAATGCTGTCACTATAAATATTACAGTTTCTGAAGCAAAATTCCCAACAATGTCCCTATTACTCTAAACAGAGTAATTTTGTCTGTGTATGGGGGGAAAAAAAAAAGAAAGAAAAGCATTTCCAAACAGTAACAAATATTTAGAAAGCAAGCTTACTTGAAGCAAACCAGAACCATTATGCCTGCCTGATGAAAATGGGATTTTCAAATTTGCAAAAATTTACATTTTATTCATAATGCACACACATTTTCCGTGCACAGCATTTGAATATTAACATTTTTACAAAACCTTTTTATTTAGTGAATGCATGTGTACAATGTCTTGCATTGCCCCAGATAAAAATTCATCTCACAGTGTCATGCTATGTCAATCCTGAGGAAAGGCACACAAATCCTCATTTTTCCAAGAAATAGATTTGGGTAAGAGGATAAGCTAGTCTCCCTTAATCTCCATCACCCTCCAGCTGCCTCTGAAGGCCACCTACATGGACAGCAGGATGGGGAATAACTGAAGTGAAGCACTTTGAGTAATTGCCTTTTCTTTCTCGATATATCAGAAACTTTTAGCTCCACCAAGAAGAGGCCAATTAATAACTACCACATTTACAGTGTTTTATAGTTTACAAAGAGATCACTACATTAAGGCTTTACAAGTATTTTCATCCTTACTTTGCTGATAACAGTAATGATGGTCAAGTAGGATCAGTAACTTGCCTAGGACCACTGAGAAGTGGCAGAGCTGGGGCTTAAATGCAAACTGCCTTTGAGCCATCCCATGCCCTTCCCAGTTAACCTTTGTCCAGCTTTTCCTCATTGATGAAACAGTGGTGGTACTGAAGAAACCGCCTTCCCTCAGCAGCCTTTGTCTCTAAGACTCATTACATGGCTCTGTGCTTCATTTTCAAGAAGGGTCCTTCTCTTCTAGGACCTTTCTTCTTATGGCATTTATTCCATTTATCTCACTTAAAATTTTATCAAAAAGAGTGGATCCATTACCAAGTTCTATCTTCTTCTAGCTGAGGATCTTGTAAAGTAGATTAACTCCCCTGAGCTTTGGTTTTCTCAGCTATTCAATGAGGATAATAACTATCTGTCATGTAGCATTATTGACAGGATTGAATAACATGATCATGTAAACAGTTCACATTTAACACATGTTGAACATTCAATAAATACTTAAAAAAAAAAAAAAAAGAAAAATTATCAGGAAGTTGATAATACACAAGTTCCATGTAAACGAATATTTCCTTCTTTAATTCAACTGTGAACTTCCAGGATGGCAAGTACATTTGATGTATACTAACATTCTGTGTCATACCCTGGCCCAAGGCCCAAATATATGTTGATCTCCTCTAACCCCTTTTAATGAAAAGATAAAGATACTTTCTCACTGGTGGTGATGTCTTAGAAGGAACATGTTTTGCTTAGAATGTGAGCAACTTGAAGGCATAAATTATTTCCCAAAGGAACTGATGGGTGTAGGAATGAGGGATGGAAGTATCAGAGGATAGAAAGAGTACTATAATAATTCAATCTACAACACTCATTGTTAGTAAAGTGGAATTTAGGGACACATTTGAGCCTTTTAAATTGTTTACTTTTGTTAGACAATCATTTTCTGAACTATACTTTGGTGGTACTAGAGTTACATTACATAAAATTAAAGGGTCAGCACATCAATATCCTCATTTTACAGATGTGGAAAATCAGATCCAATGAGTACTTTCAAATTTGTCTTTGAAATGTCATAGTCAAAACAACTTTATTTTCTTCAAGATTGATACAACTAAAATTTCTTCTTGTACAAAAAAGATAAAAGAAAACTAGTTCAGTTAAGTATTTCTCTTTTGACAAAAAGATTAAAACAGACACAAAGAACTTCAGCAGAAGAGCTTCACTATCCACACTTCACTAATTAAAGTCTCTTCGGGGTAAGTTCACAACCATCTCTTGTTTTCTGCTGGAACATCTACGTGTACAGGTCATCTTTGCATTGACAATATCAAAGGCAAAAATTAATCTTCTTTAAATGTAACCAACTACAATCACTCACCACATGGAGGGAAGCATAGTCCAGAAGAAACAAATGGTCTGTGTATTCAATTCATCAATCAATTAATGAACAATCACTTATTGAGCTTGACAGCTCAGCCAATCTTCAAATTACTCATTCACTAAATCAACAAATATACATTGAGCGTCTACTAGACTAAGGAACTGTGCTAAGCAATAGGGAGATATTGGTGACTAAAACAGACATGGTCCCCGTCTCCATGGATTTTACAATAAGTACAGAGTAATAGACAATAAATGAGGGAACAAACAATATATTATTACAAAATGTAATAAGTGTTATTATTAGGGTGCAAGAAATTAGAGTTCATGGTGTTAAATTTACTTGTATTGAGTAAGTATACTAAGTATTGTCCTACAATAAAAATACATTTTATTTGCTAAACCTGACAAGTCTTCCAGTAATAGAAAATGTGTTGTAGTGCTTAAGGCACTTGACTGCTAACCAGAAGGCTGGCAGTTCAAACCCACCAGCCACTCCTTGGAAGGAAGATTGGGCAATATACTTCTGTAGTGATACTGCCTCAGAAACTCAAGGAGGGGTCACTATGAGTCAGATCCAAATTGATGGCAGTGAGTTTTGTTTTATTATTTTAAGGGGGTTTGTCAGGAGACCTACTAGAAGGGATACTCAGGCCGGAGACCTACTAGAAAGGACTCAGGCAAAGTCACCTCAGACAAGAAATTTAAATTGAGGTCTGAATGGTGAGAAGAAGCCAGCCAGGTAAGGAAGGGGGTGGAATGGTGGGATGTTGTTATAGGTTGGGGTGTAGGTAGAAAATTCCAAACATTTCATCTGGAATTTTGAACATGTTCAAAGGCTCTGAGATATTCATTTATTCAGCAAGTGTTTATTGAATGTGTATTATGAGCTAGGCACCAGACACTAGGATACACTAGTGAACTAGTGAACAAGAAAGAAGCATTCCCTACCCTCATGGATCTTTCAGTCTGAAGAACCAGTTGAAATAACAGGATACAATCTCAGAGAAAGCATATTTAGCTTTAGCGGTGTGTTTGTGGGGAGGGGGAGCAAAACTCACAAAACAACAGCACAAAAGAGTCATTTGTCTAATCTAGTGTTCCTTAAGAACAGCAGAGATGTTTTAGATGTGAGAAATGAACCAAACTCTGGATAAATTCTAAAAATATAGCTGTCTTCAGGGAAGTCCCAGGATTAACCACAATACCTTACATTTCAGGGAGCTGCTTTTTTGCTCTGAACATATCATTTATTTAAGGGAAAGAAGTGATTCTTATGAAAAAGAGTACAGAGCTATACATTTTATGATAGAAGCTAAGGTGGATTCTTTCTGCCTTTATCATTACTTATGAGATTTTTCAGATAATCTCCATGTCATTAATTATAATACAATTCATGAAGGAAAATGATCAGAGATTACCTTTCTGGTCCCAGATTGAGTTAATTATGTAAAAATTTAAGGTGAAAAAATGGAATTGTTATTTATTGTTCAATTTTAAAAATTTGCTCATTTAAACAAATAACCTGAATTCATATTCCAAAGTATCTTTGGCATATTAATTATTTTCTACAGACTTTGTTTAAAATATATTTATTTGGAAATGCTCTTATATAGAGTTATTCATCAGTTAAGGCCTAAAACAAAATCTTAAAGGATAATTATGGTATCTTAATTCAATAATTCAGAGACTCAATATGTCAAACTAATCTTACATGCATGTGGTAGCCTTTCTCTGGCCTATTGATAACTTTTGGGATCTTGATAATTTATTCAGAAAACCTGCTGTACTTCTCAGATTCATATCAATTAAAAAGTTGACATGTTTATAATCTGTCTCTTAGTCTCAGTTATTGATTTTTAAAAAAAATGAATAGGCCAACAGCCAACATTTTACTTAATGGAGAAAGACTGAAAGCTTTCCCCTGGAAATAAATAAAGACAATAATGCCTACTCTTACCATTTCTATTCAATATTGTACAAAAAGTTGTAGCTAGAGCAGTAAGACAAGAAAAGGAAATAAAAGGTATCTGAATTGGAAAAGAAGGAAATTAAGAAAGGAGAGTCTGTTCAATAAATGATGCTGGGAAAACTGGATTTTACCACGCAGAAAAAAGAAACAGAATCCATGTCTCACACCACACACAAAAATAAATTCAAAATGGATTAAGGACCTAAATGTACAAACTAAAACCATAAAATTCTTATGCTAATTGAAATAAGCCAATCACAAAAGGACAAATATTCTTTGACTTCACTTATATAAAAAGACAAGAAAAGGCAAATGTATAGAGGAGGAGGATATGGAATGTGTGGCTAATTGCCTCCATGAACAGCTGCCTTCTTTGTCATGAGACTAGAACTGGATGGTGTCCAGCTACCATTACTAAACATTTTGACCAAAGATTTCATAAAAAAAAATCTTATCAAAAGGGGGAAAATGCAGAATTTCAAATTTTCATGGACTCTAGAATTTCTGGAGCCATGGAGGGTGAATGAACCCTTTCCCTAAAATAATCTTTAAAACTTAAACCAAAAATATCTCCTGATGTCATCTTAAAATCTGATAATTGTTTAGCTTAACTAGTAAAAAAAGTCTGCTTTCAGCATTGTGCTCTTTTAAGAACTACCAATGCCAACCACTCAGGAAAGGATCAAAACTGGAGATCCTGGATAGAGTGGAAGGAAAAATATGGAACAAAATTCAAAAGCAAAATAAGGACTAGAATTACTAGTCAGGTGGAATCTGGTGAGACCCCTAATCCTATGGCCCTGGGATACATTTTGTGCCTGGAATAAAACTCACTCCCAGAGGTTGGCTCTAAGCCCAATAGTAAACAAGATGTATATGCAGACCACTCAACCCAGGGTGATGCATGCACATGATGCATCCCTTGGAGCAATCAACCACAAGGCACCAGAGTTGCAACAACAACAAAAGAATTACCTATATCAATCAAATTAACAACAGCAACTCTAAAGATTAGATATGAACCTTAGGGGCAATAAGTTTATGTTCGCTCATGAGGGAGCAACAATTCAGAAAAAGAGGGTGAGAATGGTTGCACAACTCCAAGCATGTAATCAGTGTCACTAAATTGAACATGTAGAAACTGTGGAAATGATGTATGTTTTGCTGTGTATGTTTTCAACAACAAAAACAAAATAAATAAAATTTTGGAAAAACATATTAATCAGAATAAGTAAATAGAGCCCTCTGTCAAGCTACGAGAAATATTTGGCTTTTATTGGTACATAAATACATACCCAATTACTCAATTTTGCTTACATCTAATTCTAAGTTCTCCATATTTGTCCATACATTTCTGATGAGAGGCCAAATGTCTTGTTTAAATTGAAACAAAATTTAGTAGGGTTTAAAAATAATCCCCACATTTGGGTCAAAAATTCTAAAGCAATTTTGAAAACATAAAAGCAAACTTGTTCACACAAGAACAATGATGATGAATTGGATCACAGCTATGTCTTATATGGAACATAAGTAGGGATTTGCAGAGGAGAAAATTGAATTCTTTTTGATGCATTTTTTTTTTTTCAAATGTTTTCAAAAGACTTTCATATGAAAGAGAGGTTGCTCTTGGTCAATGCTAAGGGTGGCAAATTGAGATTTCCACAGGGATCAGGCAAACAATGTAATTGAATAAGGACAGCCAAGTCAATCTTTTACTTTGCCTCCTTTTATAGAGATATGAGCACAAGAAATATTTACTTTCTCTTAACCCTTGTGTAAAAAACTATTGTGCAAACTCAATACTCCATGGCAAGTAGTACCTTATCTCAGTTCAGGGGCAATATGGGTTGGTGGGACTATGACTAAATGGAGCTCTTGTATCTGGATTGAAGGGGAAGGGTAGTCACTTCTTAACACCAGCTGGTTATTTCCAGGGGATATGTATCAATGCTGTTCCAATATGATTATATCTTCCAGAATTTTTCATAACAAACCAGAAATAAAGATTTTTATGTGAATTTTCCCAATCTTAAATCTGGTCACTAAATTCAAATTTTTCTAAAAAAAAAACAAAAAAACCTTTGTGTGTCAACACTGGGCAGTCCAACAAAATACAACCTGACTGTTACAATATGATTTCCAGTGGTTGGACCAGGACAAATGGCTAGAAGATATAGGAAAATAGGTATAGGATAAGTGGAAAGAAAAGCATGCTGCTCCTCACAGCTGCCTTGCCTTCTCTTGACATCACCAAATCTAGCAAAGTGACCATGTAGTAGATATGTTGGAAGTCAGTGCTATCCATGACCTTTAACACTTTGCCACATTCTGAGACATATGGTTCCAAACCGCAAGAGGCAGGAAGTGAGGGAAGAGCTGGGGATGAGATGGAGCTGTGGGATCCAGGAAAGGGGAAAGAAACCAACAGGCCCCACACCAAGAGGCAGGAAGGGGGGAAGAGCCATGGAATCCAGGTAAGGGGATGGTGGAGATGTTTCAAAAAAGCAAAGGGAGATAAATCTGTCTGTTAGTTTGTCCTACTGTTGTAGCTTGTGTGCTGCTGTGAGGCTTGAGGCTGTGCCACTGGTGTTTCGAATGCTAGCAGGGTTGCACATGGTGCATGGGTTTCAATGCAGCTTACAGACTGGACAGACTAGGAAGAAGGAAGAGGCCATCCACTTCTCAAAGGAACTGGCCAGAGAAAATCTTATGAATGGCAGAGAAACACTGTCTGATACATTACTGGGCAACTTTATGAATAGCCCAGAAACATTGTCCAACATAGGGCAGGAAGATGAGCCCCTTAGGTTGGAAGGCACTGAAAATACAACTGGGAAAGAGCTGCCTCATCAGAGTAGAACCAACCTTAATGATATGGATAATGTAAAGCTTTTGGGACCTCCATTTGTTGATGTGGCATGACTCAAATTGAGGAGAAACAGTTGCAAAGATCCATTAATAATCAGAACATGAAATTTACAAAGTTTGAATCTAGGAAAATTGGAAGTTGTCAAAAATGAAATGGAATGCATAAAGACTGATATCCTAGGCATTAGTGAGCTGAAATGGACTGGTTTTGGCCATTTTGAATCAGACAACCATATGATCTCCTATGCTGGGAATGACAATTTGAAGAGGAGTAGCATGGCATTCATCATTGCAAAGGATGTTTCTAGATCTTTCCTAAAGTACAATGCTGTCAGTGATAGGATAATATTCATATATCTGCAAGGAAGACCAGTTAATACTACTGTTATTCAAATTTACGCACCAACCACCAAACCCAAAGATGAGGATAATGAAGATTTCTACCAACTTCTGCAGTCTGAAATTGATCAAACATTCAATGAAGATATGTTAATTATCACTGGTGACTGGAATGCAAAGGTTTGTAACAAAGAAGGATCACCAACACAACACAACACATTGCTGTTGAGTCAGATCCAACTCATAGTGACCCCTCCTTGGGTTTCTGAGGCAGTATGTCTACAGAAGTAGATTGCCCAAACATCCTTCTGAGGAGTGGCTGGTGGGTTTAAACCACCAGCCTTCTGGTTAGCAGTCAAATAAATGCC
>NW_006921950.1:2075998-2091344 GCF_000298275.1 Orycteropus afer afer
TTTTTTTTTTTTTTTTCCTTTATTGGTTCCATATAAAGCTTTCAGAGAAGTACCAATGATTGCTAGGATATTCTGAGAGGATTTGTCAGAGGAGATATGACTTCAGCTTTGCAAAATGATTTCCATTTTGGGAGAGATGACTTGGGAAAGAATTTCTGTCTGATGAAACAGCAAAAACAAAAGAGTTAAGGTGGAAATTAGAGTGGCCTGAAGCAGGGTGGCAATGAGAACATTTTAATGGAAGTGAAGGGTATATTGCAATTAAGCCTGGGACCTCAAAATGGCTGCCTACAGTTTGTTTTGCCCTCACGCTGTTTAAACCCCTAAAGCCTTTTTGGATGCATGTATACTTCACTTAGACACAGCCCATAGAAGTCTTTTGTCTTGTGTCCTGGAACACCACTAATTTACATTATCTGCCTGACCCCACAGTAGTTGGGTCTTTCACTCCCGGCAATAAGGTTTGATTGAGCTCATGGTGCATAAATCTGATACCTCTTAAACATTATATGGTTAAGAATTTGGAACTTCAAATAAAAATAATCTAAACAGAAAGTTTGTGATTAGATTGGAAGCTAGAAGAAAATTTCATTTACATTTTTCTAAGTTCACAAATTGTGTAATGTCTTTTTCATATTCACCTGGTTTGATAAGCTGTTCTCATGGTTTGGACACTGATGTAACTATTCCATAAACTTGGACATATCTCCGAGCAGGGATGGTGTTATTGGCTGTGTTAGAATGTCAGCTCCAACACATGCAACCCTATGCACAATAGAATAAACTATTGTCCAGAACTATACCATCCCTGTGATGAGATCTTGGATGGTTGTGATGTGTCCTTCTTTCAATCCATCTTTGTCTGAAGCTCTGCTGAAACTTGTTCAGCACCATACCAATATGCACATCCCACTGACACACAGGCAGGTGGTATTGTGGCTGTTGTTAGGTGCCATAGAGTCAGCTCTAACTCACAGAGACTCTATGTACAACAGAACAAAACACTGCACAGTCATGTGGCATCCTCACAATCTTTGCTATCCTTGAGTCCATTACTGTGTCAATTCATCTTGTGAGGGACTTCCCCTTTTTTCTGATCTTCCACTTTACCAAGAATGATATCCTACTCCAGAGAATGGTCCTTTCTGACAACATGACCAAAATAAACAAAAAAACAAACTCACTGCCGTTGAGTTGGATCCAACTCATAGTAACCCCTCCTTGGGTTTCTGAGACAGTATCACTATGGATATAGACTGCCCAACCTTCCTTCCAAGGAGTGGCTGGTGGGTTTGAACCACCAGCCTTCTGGTTAGCAGTCAAATGCCTTAGGCACTATGCCACCAGAGCTCCTATGACCAAAGTAGGTGAGTCGAAATCTGACAATTCTCGCTTCCAAGGAGCATTCAGGCTGTACTTCTTCCAGGACAAGTTTGTTTATTCTTCTAGAAGCTCATGGTATTTTCAGTATTCTTCACCAAGACCATAATTCAAAGGCATCAACTCTTCTTCAATTTTCCTTGTTCATTGTCCAGCTTTCACATGCATATGAGGTGATTGAAAATACCATGACTTGGGTTAGGTGCACCTTAGTCTTCAAAGTGATGTCTTTGCTTCTTCACACTTTAAAGAAGTGCACCATATTTGCTCAGTGCAATATGACATCTGATTTCTTGACTGCTGCTTCCATAGGTGTTGACCGTGGATCCAAGTAAAATGAATCTTTGACAACTTCAGTCTTTTCTCCATTTATTCTGATGCTGCTTATTAGTCCAGTTGTGAGTATTTTCATTTTCCCTTTGTTGAGGTATAATCCATTCTGCAGACTGTAGCCTTTAATCTTCATCAGTAAGTGCTTCAAATCATCTTCACTTTCAGCAAACAAGGTTATGTCATCGGCATATCCCAGGTTTTAATGAGTCTTCCTTCAGTCTTGATGTGTTCGTCTTCATGTAGTTCATCTTCTTGGATTATTTGCTCAGTGTGCATATTAAATAATTATGGTAAAAGGATTAACCAAACCAAACTCATTGCCATCAAGTCAGATCTGACTCATAGGGACCCCTCCTTCTGTTTCTGAGGTGGTATCACTATGGAAATAGATTCCCTCTGAGGGGTGGCTTAGGCCTATGTTAACTGTGGCTGGACCTATTTTGTCTGAGAACAGCTGATCAAGTCACCAAGCAAGTCAGTCAAACAACTGGTTGGTTGGCTATAGATGTTGTTGTTGTTAGGTGCTGTTGAGTCATCTCTGACTCATAGTGACCCTGTGCACAGTAGAATGAAACACTGCCCAGTCTTGTGCCAGCTTCACAATCCTTGCTATACTTGAGCCGATCATTGCAGCCACTGTGTCTATCCATCTTGTTGAGGGCCTTCCCCTTTTTGTTGACCCTCCACTTTACCAAACATGATATCCTTCTCCAGGAAATGGTTCCTTGACAACATGACCAAAGTAGGTGAGACAAAGTCTGGCCATTCTTGCTTCCAAGGAGTATTCCAGCCTCACTTCTTCCAGGACAGATTTGTTAGTCCTTTTAGCAGACTATGGTACTCTTAGCATTCTTCTTCAACAGCACAACTCAAAAGCATCAACTCTTCTTCGGTCTTCCTTATTCATTGTCCAGCTCTCACATGCATAAAAGGCAATTGAAAATACCATGGTTTGAGTTAGGTGTACCTTAGTCTTTAAGGAGATACTTTTGCTCTTCATCACTCAAATGAGGTCTTTTGCAGTACATTTGCCCAATGCAATACGTTGTCTGATGTCTTGACTGCTGTTTCCATTGGTGTTGATTGTAGAACCAAGTAATCTGAAATTCTTGACAATTTCAATCTTTTCTCCATTCACCATGAAGCTGTTGTTTGGACCAGTTGTGAGGATGTTTGTGTTATTTATATTGCAATGTAATCCATACAGAAGACTGTAGCCCTTAATCTTCATTAGTAAGTGATTCAAGTCATCCTCACTTGCAGCAAGCAAAGTTGTGTCATCTGCATATGGCTGGTTGTTAATGGACATAGATATCAATATTTAATAAATTATTCTGACATCACAAACATATTAATTACTAGGGGTTTATTCTTACAATTTAAAATTGGGTTTTACTGTCACATAAATACTTTATGCCTTTTACAAGCATCATCTCATTGGATCTTCACTATATTACTATTTATTCAAAGATAATAGATAAGGAATAGATGGTGCCTGACTACCAGTACCAAACTTGATCAGTATCACAATAGACAGAGACCTACTAATAATGTAGAGATGATTATTATAGCTTTTTAGGTGCTTAAGATATAGCAGTAAACACAAATTAAAAAGTTTGAAGCAATACAAAAGTATATAGAGTAAAATATAAGACATTTCTTTTATTTATATGTTCTCAGGGAGTCCCCGGGTGGTCCAAATAGTTAAACGGGGTTAACACACTTGGCTGCTAACCAAAAGGTTGGAAGTTTAAGTCAGAAGGAAAGCCTGGCCATCTTCTTCCAAAAACTAGCCACTGAAAACCGTATGGAGGAAACAGTTAGTCCAAAGGGCTAATGGGCCACATGAACCACATCCACCACTACCCTAAGACCAGAAGGAATGGATGATACCTGGCTAGCACTACTTAATGCTCTGATCGGGATCATGATAAATGGACCTGGACAGAGAGGGAGGGAAAAAAAAATGTAGAACAAAATTCAAAATCATTAAAAAAAAGACAAGACTTAACTGCTCTGATGGAGACTAGTGGAATACCTAAGACTGTAGTGTTTAATCACCCTTCAGGCCTGAAACTGAACCCACCCTCAGGGATCAACTTTCAGCCAAACAATAGACAGGTCTATAAAGTGAATAACAAAACCAGGGAGGAATTTACACCTCTGAACTATCAACCATAAGGAGCTCTGGTAGCGTAGTGCCTAAGGCATTTGACTGTTAACTAGAAGATTGGCAGCTCAAATCCACCAGCCCCTCTACTGAAGGAAGACTGGGAAATCAACTTCCATAAAGATTTACTGCCTCAGAAACCCAGGGGGGGTCACTATGAGTCAGAATCGACTCAATGGCAGTGAATTTGGTTTAGTTTGACTATAAACCATAGGAGAGAAAAAGGGCAGCATTTGCCCAAAAACAAAGCTCAGAAGGCAGAAAGGGGCAGAAAGGAAGGACAAATGGAAACAGGGAACCAAGGAAGGAAGTGAGAAGAGTGTTATTACATTGAGGGGATTGCAACAAATGTCATGAAACAAAATGTAGATAAATTTTTGAATGGAAAACTAATTTACTCTGCAAACTTTAACCAAAACTATAATAAAACATTAAAAAAAAAAAAGGAAAAACACAGTTCTACTGTAACACACATGGGATCACCAGGAGTCAGAATCAACTCAACAGCAACTGGAAAAGCACTTATATGGAAATGTCTCTCTTTTTTCTTATATAATAAATATTATATAACATACATTTTTTCAGAAACTTTATTTTCTAATTTAAGAAAGATATTTTTCAATGTCATATACTTTTTAAAGGCTCCAATGTTTCCCATAGTTTGTATGTAGTACATGGTAGTGCAAAATAACTGTCAGCAATAGGATAATATCTATACACTTACAAGGAAGACCAATTAATACTGTTATTATTCAAATTTACACACCAACCACTAAAGACAAAAATGAAGAATCTGAAGATTTCTACCAACTTCTGCAGTCTGAAATTGACAAAACATGCAGTCAAGAGGTATTGATTATTACTAATGATTGGAATGTGAAAGTTGGAAACAAAGAAGAGTCATCAGTAGTTGGAAATTACATCTGTGGTGATAGAAATGACGGTGAAGATTGCATGATAGTATTTTGCAAGATCAACTACCTGTGGCCCTCACCATATGGAATACACAGGAATCAGATCAACTACATCTGTAGAAAGAGGCGATGGAAAAGCTCAGTATCATCAGCCAAAACAAGGCCAGGAGTTGACTGTGGAACAGATCATCAGTTGTTCATATACAAGTTCAAATTGAAACTGAAGACAATTAAAACTAGTCCATGAAAGCCAAAATACGGCCTTGAATATATTCTACCTGAATTTAAAGACAATCTGAAAATAGATTTAAAGCATTGAACACCAATAACCAAAAACCAGACGAGTCTTGGGATGACATCAAAAACATCATAAATGAGGAAAGCAAAAGGTCATTGAAAAGACAGGAAAGGAAGAAGAGACCAAAATGGATGTCAGAAGAGACTCTGAAACTTGCTTTTGAATGGAGAATAGCTAAAGCAAATGGCAGGAATGACAGGATAAAAGAGCTGAACAGAAGATTTCAAAGAGCAGCTCAGGAAGAGAAAGCAAATTATTACAATGAAATGCACAAAGACCTGGAGTTAGAAAACCAAAAGGGAAGAACACACTTGGCATTTCCTAAGCTGAAAGAACTGAAGAAAAAATTCTAGCCTTGAGTTGCAATATTGAAGGATTCTATGGGCAAGATACTGAATGATGCAGGAAGCATCAAAAGTTAGAATAGACAGAGTAAGTGTACAAAAAAGAATTGGTCATTGTTCAACTATTTCAGGAAGTGGCATACAATCAAGAACGAATGGTATTGAAGGAAGAAGTTGAAGCTGCACTGAAGGAAGTGGTGAAGAACAAGGCTCCAGGAATTGACAGAACACCCATTGAGATGTTTCAACAAATGGATGCCCCACTGAAGGCACTCACTTGGCTATGCCAAGTAATTTGGAGGACAGCTACCTGGCCAACTGACTGGAAATGATCCATATTTGTACCCATTCCAAAGAAAGGTGATCTCTCAGAATGTGGAAATTATCGAACAATACCATTAATATCACATGCAAGTAAAATTTTACTGAAGATAATTCAAAAACGGTTGCAGCAATATATTGACAGAGAGCTTCCAGAAATGCAAGCTGGATTCAGAAGAGGATATGGAATGAGGGATATCATTGCTGATGTCAGATGGATCTTGGCTGAAAGCAAAGAATACCAGAAAGATGATTACTTGTGTTTTATTGATCATGCAAAGCATTCGACTGGGTGGATTATAACAAATTATGGATAACATTGCAAAGAAGGGAATTCCAGAATATTTAATTGTGCTGATGAGGAAACTGTACATAGATCAGGAGACTTTTGTTCTATCAGGAAAAGAGATACTGCATGGTTTAAAATCAGGAAAGGTGTACATCAGGGTTGTATTCTTTCACCATACTTATTTATTCTGTATGCTGAACAAATAATCTGACAAACTATTCTATATGAAGAAGAACATGGCATCAGGATTGGAACAAAATCTCATTAACAACCTGTGATATGCAGAAGATACAATGTTGCTTGCTGAAAGCAAGGATTACGTGAAGCACTTACTGATGAAGATTAAAGACTACAATCTGAAGTATGGATTACATTTCAAAATAAAGAAATTGAAAATCCTCACAACTAGACCAATAAGCAGCATCATGGAAAAATGGATAAAGGATTGAAGTTTGTTAGTTAAAGATGTCATCAGGTGTTGTATTGCACTGGGAAAATCTGTTGCATAAGACCTTTGTAACTTGCTGAAGAGCAAAGATGCCACTAGGGTATGCCTAACCCAAGCTGTGATATTTTCACTAGCCTCATATGCAAGTGAAAGCTGGACAATGAATAAGGAAGACTGAAAAAAGTTGATACTTTTGAATTGTGTTGTTCGTGAAGAATGCTGAAAATACTATGGACTGCCAGAAGAACGAAGTAATTGTTCCACAAGAAGTGCAGCTGGAATGCTCCTTGGAAGCAAGAATAGCCAGACTTCCATTCATCTTCTTTGATCATGTTGTCAGAAGGGAGCATTCCTTGGAGAAGGATAACATGCTGAAAAGTCAGCAAAAAAGGGGGAGACCCTAAACAAGATGGATTGACACAAGAGGCTGCAACAGTGGGCTCAAGTATAGCAAAGATTGTGAGGATGGCACAGGACCAGGCATTGTTTTGTTTTGTTATATATAGGATCACTATGAGTCGGAGCTGAGTTGATGGCACCTAACAACAACAACAACGTATTTAATCCCATCTTTATCTATAGACATTTTAACTGATTGTCTTTGTGTTCCCCCAATACAATGATGCAAACTACAATGTATTTCTATCTCAGCAATTTTTAAATATTTTTTAAATGCATCTTATTGAAATTTAATTTATGTACAATGAAATACATGAAACTAAAGTGACATGGGTCAATGGATTTTTTTTTTCTTCAGTGTTTCCTCCCCTCCCCATCCCTCCCACCCCTGGTAAAAAAATAAATATAATTTTTTCTATATATGAACCTTTCCTTGACTTTTTACAATAATGAACTAATACTATATTTGTCCATCTGTGATTGACTTCTTTCACTCAGCATACTGTCCTCCAAGTTCATCCACGTTATGTGGTGTTTTGCACATTCTACATTATTCTTTAGGGTACCATAGTATTCCATTGTGCTTACATACCACAGTTTGGTTATCCATTCTTCTGTTGATGTGCATGTAGGTTTTTCCATCTTTTTGCTATTGTAAATAGTGCTGTGATGAACATATATCTGTTCTTGTCCTGATTCTCACTTCCTTAGGATATATACCTAGTAATGGGATTGCTGGGGCAAATGGTATTTCTAATTCCAGCTTTTTAAGTAATCACCATATTGTTTTCCACTGTGGTTGTATCATTTTACAGTCCTACTAGGAGTGTATGAATGTCCCAATCTCTCTACATCCTATTCAGCATCCACCATTTTCTGTCATGTTGAACTTTGCCATTAGTTCTGGGGTAAGATGGTATCTCATTGGTGTTTTGATTTGCATCTCTCTGATGGGTAATGATCATGAGCATTTCTTCATGTATTTTCTGGCCACTTGAATATCCTCTTTGGTGAAGTGTCCATTCATGTTTTCTGCCCATTTCTTAATTGTATTGTTAATCTTTCTGTTGTTGATGTGTTGGAGTGTTCCACAAATTTTAGAGATAAATCCCTTGTCTGATATGTAATTATTGACAAGTATGAATTTGTTGCTGTCATTTTGTTATGTACTTTTTCGTGATATTGATTTCTTTGTTCCATATAATTTTCTGTGCTGAGCTCATTTTGTTTATGAATCATGTTATTGCTTCCTTCATTACTATTGTTTTATTATTTGCTAAGGCACTCGGAAGGAAGGTTGGGTAATCTACTTCCACAGTGATACCGCCTCGGAAATCCAAGGAGGGGTCATTATGAGTTGGGTCTGACTCAACAGCAAATAATAACAACAACAACAACAAGGCTCTTGACTGCTAACCAGAAAGCCAGAGGTTCAAACCCACCAGCTGCTCCTCAGAAGGAAGGCTGGGCAATCTACTTCTGTAGTGATCTGTCTCAAAAACCCAAAGAGCAGTTACTATGAGTCAGGTCTGACTTGACAGCACATAACAACAACAACAAATATTTGTGCTGGTCCTCTTTTTTATTATGATGTGAAGGTTTATCATTTTTCCTTGAGGTTACCCTGTGATATATAACTTCTTTCCAAGTTTAGAACAGTCTGTTCTATCTTGTAGTTGTCTTGACTTCCCTGCTATTTACAAGTTCTGTAACTACATGTTTTTTTCCCCTCTTTTTGCTTTGTAGCCGTCTTCGCTTGCCCATTGATATCTCTGGTCTCCTGTTTACAATCTTATAGGCTTATTTACTTTGCATACTTCTATAACTGGGTTGGTTTCTGGGTTTTGTCACCATGTGTGTTAATGGTCAGTTGTTGTTTGTCGTTGGTGGTTCTCTGCCCAAAGGACTCCCTTTAGCAACTCTTGTAAGGTTGGATCTGGTTTTAACAAATTCCCTTAATTTCTGCTTATATAGAAATGTCCTAATTTCACCATCATATTTGAGGGATAATTTTGCTGGGTATATAATTCTTGGTTGGAAATTTTTCTCTTTCAGGGTTTTGCATATGCTATCCCATTGTCTTCTCACCTACATGGTTTCTGCTAAGAAATCAGAGACTTAGTCTTATTGGTTGCCCCTTGTAGATAACTTTTCATTTTTCCTGTGTTGCTTTCAGGATTCTTTCTTTGTTTTTATTTTGGTGAGTCTGATGATGATATGTCTTGGTGATTTTCTTTTGAGGTCTATACTGTCTGGGGTTCATTGGACTTCTTAAATCAATATATTCTCTTTGTACATCATACCAGCAAAATTGTCTTCCAACAAATCTTTGACAATTTTTCTGTGGTTTTATTTGTCTCTTTCTGTTCTGGAATTCTGATTACATGTAGGTTATTCCTTTTGATGGTATCCCACATGAACCTTAGGCTTTCTTCATTCTGTTTTGATCTTTTTTTCTGATTGATCCCTTTCCAAAGAAGTATTGAGGTATTTGCCTTCAATCTCACTAATTCTGTCTTCCATTGATTTAATTCTACTTCTTTGCCTGTTCAATGAGTTATGTGTTTCTGAAAATTTAGTATTAATCTGGATTTCTGTCTGCAGATTTTGTAACATATCTAAATTTTCATTTATTTTGTCATTTTGTTCTTGTATTGTCTTTAGAAAATGTTCTAGGGTTTTCTCCAATTCTGTCAGTGTTTTCCTTATCTGTTGCCTTTATATTGGAAGGACATTTTGGCTTGTGTTGCACATTGTTTCTCTCAGAAATGAATATATGCTGCTTTTCTATCTCCTGAAATGGAATGTCACTGTGGTCAAGTCCAAGATCAATCTGATTATTTTTCTCTTGTGAGTAACTTAAATTTTTGCCTAGATGCTCCTTTGTTCTTTCTATAAACTTAAATTTTAGCAACTTTACCTGATCATCTCATGGTTGTGGTGATTCTAAATGAAATTTTCCTGGAACCTAGTGGGATTTTAAGCCTTTCAATCAAATTATTGTATCTTTTCAGAAGAGTGTATACCCATCATGTTTTCTAGTATTTCCCATGTTTTCTTCTTCAAGACATTCAAGTGTCATTCAGTTTTGTTATATTCTCTATATTATATCTTAGTTCTTTTTTATCTTGTTTTGTGTTATTTCCTCAAGTTATTCTTCTATGTCCATGTTTCTTTAGCAAAGTTAATTCTATTTTGGTTGTTTCTAGCATTTCTTTTATCTCTTTATTTTATCTCTCTCACCAGCTTTTCTCTTGACCTCTGTTAGCACTTTAAAAAATCTCCCATAATTATTTTTATGTCTCTTCTATAAAATCTTGAATCTCTTTTCTAAGCATTTTTTCTTAATTTTTAGAGAGAGAGAGAGAGAGAATGATCCACATTGCTTGTAAGTCTTTCAAGATAGTAGAGAAGTCATTTTCTAAGTTCTTACCATAATACTTTGGTAGATTTGTTTAAGCATTGAGGACACTTCTTTTACTTAGATTTCTTTACTCAACCAATTCCCCACCCCCACACCTTTGGAGTTTTGATTAACATGTTCCAATCCCTCCTTTTTTACTATTACTTATTTTTAAATGAAACTATTAATTAAATAGTATTGAGAAAGAAGGTAGAGTAAAAGGAGCCCTGGTGGCACAACAGTTAAGTACTTGCCAGTTAACCAAAATGTTGGTGGTCCAAACCCACCCACTGGCTACATGGGCAAAAGACCTGCTAGTCTGCTTTTGTGAAGATTACAGCCTAGAAAACCCTACTCTATCACATGAGGTTGGTCAGATGAAATCTGATGAAACCCCAATACTACGGCCCTGGAATACATTCTGAGCCTGGAATAAAACTCACCTCCAGGGGCTGGCTCTCAGCCCAATAGTTAACAAGATGTACATGCAGACCACTCAACCCAGGATGACACATTCACATACTCTATGGTAATACATCCCTTAGATTAATAGACCACAGGGCACCAGAGGACCAACATTTGAAATGAGGAAATGCAGGACAAATAGGATTTCATAAATATGAGGGGCACGGGGGGGAGGGTTACTTGGTAGGGAAGGGAGGAGATTGGGTTAGGGTTGGGCATGATAAATAGGGAGTGAAACTAAATGTATATGTAATGTTGAATGTAAAACAAGCTCTTAAAATAAAATATAAATAAAAATTTAAAAAAATAGACTCAACTGGACCTAAGAACAATCTGAGGCAGATTTTAGTTGTGACGTGGGTTTTATTTCAGTTATATATTGTTGCATAACAAAATACCCCAAAACTTAGGGGCTTAACACAACAATCATTTATTTTTTTCACAAATTTGCAGTTTGGGCAGGGCTCAGTGTGTTCAGCTCATTTATGTTCCACATGGCGCCAGCTGGAGCAGCTAAAATGGGGCTGGAGGACCCACTTAAAAGATGAATCACACACATAGCTGGCAAGTCTTGCTGGCTGTCAGTTTCTCTCTGAGTGGGCGTCTCCACAGGGTGGCTGGGCTTCCTCACAGCATGGTGGCTGGGTTTCAAGTGTGAGTTTCACAATTTAGGAAGTAAAAGTGGTTAGTTTCTTAAGGCTAGTCCTGGAAACTAGGATAGCATTCATTCTCTTTTCAATAGGCCAAGTAGTCACAGGGTCCAGATTCACCGAGAGGAAACACAGACTCTAGTTCTTGACGGGAAGAGTGTTGAAGAATTTGAGAGCATGTTTTAAAACTGCTACTGGTACCTTGTCTGAAGCATCTGTT
The DNA here is from genome assembly GCF_000298275.1 of Orycteropus afer afer. Taxonomy (NCBI): domain Eukaryota; kingdom Metazoa; phylum Chordata; class Mammalia; order Tubulidentata; family Orycteropodidae; genus Orycteropus; species Orycteropus afer. Next base: position 2,087,633 of record NW_006921950.1, read on the forward strand.
GCCAAATCTGTTAATTCCTTTCTTAGGGTAATACCACTTTTTGCAGTTCATGGTATTTAAATTGATGTGGTGTAGAGCAAAGCCCCATAAGATACAAATGTTTTGATTTGGAAATTGCTGCCAGCCCTCCTCCTACACAAATAGCTTCCAGCAGAATACCTGGGTAGGAAACCAGAATGTAGGTCATCATGATTTCTCATCTGTCATTTTGAAGAGTCACACTATTTTTCCCCCCACTTCTCCCAGGGCCCACCCACCTGATCTTTTTTGCTCAAAGCAAAGGACTGTTGATTGGCCCTTTCAGTAAAGTGATGTGCTGCTATCAGGTCTGAGAGGATTGAATCAGCTCTCAGTGTCTTTCCATCTCTTGTTCAAGATTTCACATTATTTGGCAGTAATAATTCATATTTAAACATTTTATCATTTATGGCTTGGAGTTATGACTATTTCCTGGTTTCATAGGCTAAGGAATTCTTCTATTTTTTTTTTTTTCTTATTTTTAGTTTGTTTTGAGGGAATCCAGTAGAGTGAAAATATTTTATTCTGATGTCTTAATCAGAAGTACCATATAAACTTTAGAATCACCTTTATTTTCTCCAGTGAGATTATGCTGGATGTAAAGACTACCTGGAGGAGAGATGACTTCTTCATGCAGACTTCCCATCCTATTTCATGGTAGGTCTCCTCATTTGTTGAGACTGTTTTTGTCTTTTACTAAAGTTTAAGATTTTTCTTTTCAGATAGGTTGTAAATTTGTTATTAAAGATTATTTTATCTTATATTTTTAAATGCTATTTTGAACAAGACAATTTTCCCAGTATATTTTATCACTAGTTGCTCAAGTATAGGAAAGTTTTAGATTTGTATGTGTCAATGTTCTATCCAGTCAGATTATTGGGTTCTCTACCATTTTGCCACTTGCGTTTCCTTATTTTTTTTTTTTTTAAATAGACAATCATATCAGCTCATCTATTCAGTACTTTATTTTTATGTTCATATTTTAAATTTCTATGATTGCAGCTTATCTAAGTTTTACGAATATAATAGACTGTTATATCCATGTTAGTAAGTAGTTATATATGTTTAGGCTTTGGTTTTTCTATAGTTTTGTTTTCAATAAAACTGATCCTATTTATTTTCACTATCTATAGCTTCAGTATAATCACTTTTATAAAATCTCAATGATTTTGTTTTATTTTTAATTTAAGGTTTGATGTGTATACTGAAGTTCCCATACTCATGAAATGGGAAAACTGAAACTTGAGTAGATTGAGTGACTTACTCAATGTTAAAAATTCAGCAAATGATAGAGCCAGAATCTAGAGTCTCAGCCCAGTCTTCACTTCTCCATGGTGAAGTAACATATATACCATCCATACTTGAGGTATGTTCTAAGATTAACATTTTTCCACCAAGACTTTGATCAGAATTACTAGTAAAAAGAACATTGAATGCATACATGTGTATTATTCTACTTTTCCCAACTTTTTCCTTGTGAACATCTAATAAAAAGGCTAAAAGTGGGCAGGTATTATAACAATGGACAATACCTCAAAATCTAGATGGTCAATATTTACTTACTAAGAATTTACTTATAAAATATTCTAATCTCTATAAAAGTGAGATTGGGAGATGAGGATGGGAATAAAGATGAAAAAGGAAAACATTATGTACATATTAGAGTTAAGATTTTATGTAATGGACTCGGTTATTAGCATGCTCACATTAATGGTATTAGATCAAATTCGACCAGGCTTTAGAATTTGACTTTCATATGTCCAGTTTCAAGAAAAGTCAAATGAAACCTCACTGTGATTCCAATAATAATAATAATAATAATAATAAAAACCAAACCCACTGACATTGAGTCAATTCTGACTCATAGAGACCTCCATTGGGTTTCCAAGATGGTAAATCTTCATAGAAGAAGATTGCCTCACTTTCCATCTGTGGAGTGGCTGGTGGATTTAGACTACCAACCTTCTGGTCAGCAGTCAAATGCCTTAGGTGCTGCAATACTACAAGATAATGTCAGCAATAGGTGGTCTGGATTTTATGTGTTTCATTTCATGTTAAGAATTCACTGGGCATTCACTCCACTATCTTTTTGTAATGAACTCTGGCTATTAACCCATGAAAAATAAACTTTAGTTTTCTGTTCCGTTCAACATTCTGGCAATGAAAAAAATGTTGTATTCGAAGCCTTTTGGGACAGGAAAATTGATAAGAGCAAGCAACTTCTTTCCCATAAACAACTAATATTTTAAAGCTATTAACACAGGAGCTGGGCATTTGAAGACAGTTCATTTATCATCCAACGGCTGGCGAGGATGTCAGGCCTTGCAGTCAGGCTCTGAAAAATGGGCCCTGAGTTCACCCTCTATAGACAAACAGCTGCTCCATCCCAAAGTTTTAATCAGATTTCCTGAGCATGACATCCCCTATAAGGCAGAACCCACATAAAACCTGCAATGAGCCTGCCATGTAAATTTATTACAGAGTCCAAGTATTATGAACAGATTATATTCTCTAGGCCAAGAGAACTTTTAATTTAGACCAAAATTATGATTGCATATTGATTTGGTCCCTTGTTATCTGGAAGTTTTTTTCTTGGGAACAAAAACTCAGAATTAGTCACCTGAAATAGAAAACATTTTCTTGGTTATTCAGAATTAGAAGATAGGCATTTATGTATTAGAAGAAAACATGACCTTGGACTAAAAATTTTTAACAGAGTTTTTGAAATGATTTTCAGAATTTTGTTTGTTTAGATTCTCATTTTTTTTTTTTTTTTATGCCCTGACGAGAGAGTTACAACTTTCTTTAGACTCTAAAAGGTATTTGTGACTTCACCACTTCACCCTCCCCCCAAAAGAAAGTTTAACATGCACTATTTTAGATCATGGTGTTGTTAATAAAAGCCAGTTTGGGAGGATTTGGAAATCTTACTTGACATTAAGCCGAAGCCATGTTTGGTTCCTTGCACAGATAGAAAAGCACTAGAATCTAGGTATGAAGTGTCCCCTATCACTAGACCACCATCTTGTGAAAGTATGCCACTGACCACAATAGAGAAGAGAAAGGGGGATCAGAAACAAACATCTTCCCACATACACACTCCAGATAGGGAAAAAAAAAATTTAGATAGAGGTGGATATCACTTATGTGTAGTGACAAAAGTGCAAGGCGTTCATCATAAGAAGGTTGGTCATTCATGAAATAACCGAGAAAAATCACAGGAGCAAACACTGCAAGTGACCATCCCAGCTTTCTGCAGTGGAGAGAGAGTCAGATTTACTGTAGCTATCCTATCAAACTTTGAATAGTTTTCCATTATCCCCAGTGTGGATATGGATTGATGGGGTTGTTACCAAGCACTAACAAATTTCAAATCTCATTGGAAAAGCAGCATCTTTGGTGTGAAAGATGCAATTCATTCATTTACTCCTGATCTGTCTCCATGCTCAACACACAACCCTCTGGTTATATTTGCCTTTATATGCAGGCCTACCTGTAGGAAAGACTGGTTCTATCATTTGATATTTTGGGGTACTTGTAATCCCCGTGATATTAATTTCCTGTGGTGAATTAATAAAGTAGATGCTGATTGTGATTCAGCTTCTTAAGTAGCCTGACCATAGAAAGAAAATGAGTTGATCATGTCAGCATGAATATTTCAGTCCTTGGGTGAATAATTTCTCGATGTTTATTA
>NW_006921950.1:2109284-2117616 GCF_000298275.1 Orycteropus afer afer
AGGGTAACAAGGGAAAGCGTTCAGTGCAGATCAGTGAGTAAGCAATTCTAAAAAATTATTATCTATAATTTCTTCACATATTGCCACAAATAGATTCTCTTATTTTCTCCCTTTGAAACTTCTATTGATGTAGTTTGGATTTCTTCATGTTATCCTCCTTATCTCTTTATATATATATACACACACACACAGATATATATATATATAGATATATATATATCTATATATATATATACTGCATTCTGGGTCCCTTGTCAATTCTGTCTTCTGCTTCATCAGCTGGATTTAATCTGATAATCATCTCACCCATTTAGTTTTTAACATCAATACTTTTATTTTCATTTTGAAAATATTTTTTTCATACTATACTAACTACTCTTTCCTAACTTTTTTCTGCTCTTCCCTTTTAATTCTTAATCATTTTGAATATGCCTGTTTCGTTATATTTCTCAGGTTTTTGTAATTTTTGTTTAGTTTCTAAGGGTGCTGGTTTTTCTGATTTAATTTTATTTTGATCATATCCTGGCTCTCTTTCGTGGTGAAGTTATTTCCCTTCATAACCTATACATTATTATTGTGGGCTCACCTTCAGCAAAGGTTTTTCTTTTTCTTTTTCTTTTTTCCTCCCCTGTGGAATTTCCACATGCCTAGTTGTGTAAGTATCATCTCAGAGCAATTTTGGCATACTTGGCAATAAGGAAGGAAGCTCTGGTGGTGTAGTGGGTAAAGCAATTGGTTGCTAACAAGAAGAGCAGCAGTTCAAACTCACCAGCTGCTCCATAGGAGGAAGATGAGGCAATCTACTCCCATAAAGATTTACAACTTTGGAAACCCAATGGGGGTTGTGATGACTTGGAATCGATTTGCTGGCATTAAGGTTTTGTGTGTGAGGGGGGTAGGGGCTGTTGGGGGGAATAAGGAAGAGAGAAATAAGGCTGAGAGAAATAAGGCTAGGGAAAGTGCTTCAATTCTCCTGAAATATTTTATGTTAATTTATCAGTTTGTATCTTCTACATCAGAGACACCTATTCCAGATGGATGGCAAGTTTCTTCACCATGAGTGAGTTGATGGATAGGCCTACATTTTATAAAAAGTCATCATGGTCACTGAGAGTGGTAAGGAGCACTATTGGTGCAACGATTAAGAGCTCAGCTGCTAACTGAAAGGTTGGTGGTTTGAGCTTACCAGCTGCTCCACAGGAGGAAGATCTGGCAGTCTCTGTGTAAAGATTACAGCCAAGAAAATCCTATGGGGCACTACTCAGTCTTACAGGGTCACTGTGAGTCAGGATCGACTCAATGGCAACTGGTTTGGTAGGGGACTTCCCTTTCTCTTCTTAAACTTTTATTTAGAAACTTATTTGTAACTTATTTAATAAAGCATTTCTTTGTATTTATAGTGGCATGAGCCTATCTATTTTATTTAAATTCATCATGTTTCTTAACATTCTGTTTTCATTAGATATGGTATTGATCTTGGATGTCCATTATACTTTTATATGTATAAACCAAACTCATTGCCACCGAGTTGATTCCAACTCATAGCAACCCCCATTGAGTTTCCAAGGCAGTAAATCTTTACAGAAGAAGAATGTCCCATCTTCCTTCACTGGAGCAGCTGGTAGGTTCGAACTGCCAACCTTCTGGTTAGCAGTCAAATGCCCTAGGCACTGCAACACCATAGCTCCTTTTTCCATGTATTTAATGGTACATGATGATGATACCATCATCTCTAAGTAGGTCACATATTATGTAAATTTATATATGTGATATTTGTAAATATGTATATTTGTCCTTCAACTACATTTTCTGGACACAGGGATGGGGATATAATCCAGATCTAGCCAATTACCATGCTCAGTTCCCTTGATGTCTATGTGATTTGTCTAGGGATAATCTTATAATAAAAGCAGATCCAATCAGGGTCCTTCTTTGTGACTGATATGCAAATAAACTGATTTATTTTGATACTTGTCTAGATGCTAGTGTGATAAATAAATAAAGAAAAAGAAAGAAAAAGAAAAAGTGCTCTTGCCCTTCTTGCTTGAGGGAGAATATTGGGATCATAAAGTATTATTTTGAAGAAGAACAATATAAGCCTGGAGCTGCCATTATCTACTTAGGCCTGCTTCATAGAGGAAGCCATCTATATATATGAGCAAATCATGAGACAAATATTCAGAGAGAAGCAGTGTCATGAGAGAAAAAGAAAGAATAGCTAACAATATTTGAACTCCTGAGTTCTGGCATGCCCAGAGTCAACTCAAACACTGTTAAATGGGTCAATGAATTCCCTATGCTTAAGCTAATTGGAATCAGGTTTCTGTCACCTGCATCTGATTGATACACCAATACATTAGACAAAACTAAAATGGAACTAAGATAAACTGTCAGCATTAATTTCCTTTATTTATTTATTTTTGTAGGCCAGATTTGCTATGCATTGCTTCACAGGGAGCAAAGCAAGTTCTAAGTCATGAGGCTGTGCTCCACAGAAGTAACAAGTGATTGTCTGATCTAATCTGAAAGACAAGGGGCAGAGACAGGATAAAGCCAACGTTAGTTTCCAGTAACCTGAGCAGGGACATTAAGAGCTAGGCTAAGAGAAGTGCCAGAGTCCTAGCCAGGAACCAGGAAACAGGGATCAGGAATGAGAAAAAAAAAAAAAAGGCAACAGCAGCAGCAGCAGCAAAAGCAAACAGGAAAGTAGGCAACAAACCGCTGAGTTTTCTGGCTAAAGCCGGAGGTCAGCAGAGCTCTGCTTCCCAGCTGCCTTTTAAAGATCCCAGGTGGCTTCCCATTCCTGCCATGTGATGCCATCTGGTGTCTGAAAAATGAAGTTGTATGGAATTGACTGCCAGGATAAGGAGTCCTTAATCAAAAAGGGCAAGTTTTTTGTTTTTTTTTTTTTTTTTTAATTATATATCACAGTAGTATCTATACAGGTATCATAATAAATGAGTTTCATGCTGATTATCAGTTTCCAAAGTAAATATCAAAGTCAATTACCTTCAGAAAGATATGTCAAGGTATACAAAACTCATTTTTAAGTTAAACAGATTCAAGAGAAACATACTCTGCGTGTGATAACAGTTTCAGTTTATTCTCAGCAAAAGGTGACACTTTCTTATCACCTTCTCTGTTTACAACTGTGAGGTCAAATGGGGGAAGAAGTGCTAACAAGGGTAACCAAGATAGCTTCTTGAATATTAGGAGAAGCTATATGATGAATATTAGATATCATCTTCTAGAATAGATCTTTATGAGAGGATTGGTAAGACATCCCCATTCACATCCGAAAGATATATTAACTCACTCAGTACATGATTATTTGAGAAGCTACTATATGATTAGCTTCATGTTTAGGGGATAGAGGAAAATATAGCTTGCCTTCAAGGAGCATGTGATCTACTTAGAGATGATGGTACCAAGAGGAAGAATGAAATTTCCTTGGTGATATGATTTATAACAAATTTCTACATGACTATTTTCTGGGATAATTTTTAGAACAATGGTTTGTTGCCCATACTAAATTCTAATACAGCCTATTTCAGTGAGGAGTTATTAAGAGCAGGGATGTGTGTGTGTATGTGTGTGTGGACTGGGCAGAGACAAGATGGCATCCTGCTAATACACTCTTCCCAATCCCTCTACAACAGAGACCCAGAAAAAGCAAGTGGAAACAGATACAACTAATGATCCCAGAATTCTGAGCATCTAATAATAAAATAAAATATTAGATTGAAAATGGAGACCAAAAAAAATACCTCACTGTCGTCAAGTTGGTCCCAATTCATAGTGACTACTCCTTGGGTTTCTGAGGTGGTATCTCTATGAAAGTACATTGCCCAATCTTCCATCCAAGTGACTGGGGAGAGAAAAGAAGCTGGAAATGGCCAAAGAATAGCCATTACAAACACAGAGGACAAGGTGGTGGTGGGGAGAAACTTCCCAGAATCCATGAGACACTAAAGACACAATGTAGACAGACAGGTCAGAAGAATTTCAAGGTGAGCTAAAGTCATGTAGGAGCTGGGAGAGGAATGTGCAGGGAAGCAGATCAAATTTCCAGTGTCACAAGTGGCTGTGGAGTGAGGAGAGAATAAAGGAAAGGAATAGAAGAACTCACCCCTAGTAAACCAAACCCTAAACAAGAACCCACTTCTGTCCAGTCAATTCCAACTCATAGAGACCATTTTTGGGACAGACTGGAATTGCCTCCTGGCATTTCTGGAGCTGTGGATCTTTGCATAGGAGGGCTGCTTTGTCTTTCTCCTGTGAAGTGGCTAGTGGGTTCCAGCTGCAGGGCTTTGACTGATGGCCCAATGCCACCCTCAGCAAAACACTCCAAACAGATAGACCCAGTGGCTAACCCTTCCTGTGCTTGCATCATTGGCTGATCTTTCTCATACTAAGCACAAGAGGCACACATCTACAGGCTTCTCTCTTAGACATGCCCACTAGCACCTGGCTCCTCTCACCTATGCTGGCACATGCTCCAGTGGACAGCAGATTCCACCACAACCACCTGCTCCCAAGGCTGCCAGCTGCCCATCACTAGAAAAGTTCCTCTTCTTCAATTCCCTTTTCTTCCCCTTATCTTTCTCCCTTTTTTCCCTCAATTTTTCATCCTTTTCATCTGTTCATTTCTTCCTCTTCCTTTTCTTCTTCTTTAATTTATACCAAACTTTCATCTATCTCACTCCCTTTTCCCCCTTTTTCTCCCCCTTTCCTCTATTTTTTCATCTTTTATTTTTATTCTACATTTTCTTATCCTTTCCATCTTTTTCATCTCTTCTTCTTCTCAGGTTTCTTTTCTTTTCTTTTTTGTCTCTCTTTTTCCTGCCCCATCAAATGGGAGGAAGACATCAACTCTCCACTAGTCAGCCACATCCACTACAGTGACCATTTCACCTAAAGGACAAGAACCAACAACAGCTCCTGCACCACTGGACCAATGACAGATGGTAGACAAAATCTGTTCATCCCAAATGCAGCCATTCCTCACAACAGAGACCTGCACCCACATTACCACCATTTATTCTACCAACATGGAGACAGGTGAGTAGTGATCCAGTGCTGACAAACTAGCAACCAAAGAAGCACATCTGCCACCCCACAATATCAAAACAGAACAGAACAAAAAATAGGGTGAAACAAATCAGCACATAACCAACAAATAAAAACCAGAACTTCAAAATATCTCAGAGACAACTTGAACTCAAACAACAAAACAAAACAAGATAGAAGAAACAAGTGTCCAAGCTACAAAAAAAAAAAAAAAAAACTCACTGCCGTCAAGTTGGTCCCAACTCATAGTGACTGCTCCTTGGGTTTCTGAAGTGGTATCTCTATGGAAGTACATTGCCCAATCTTCTATCCAAGTAGTGGCTGGTGGGTTTGAACCACCAGCCTTCTGGTTAGCAGTCAAGTGCCTCAGGCACTACACCACCTGTGCTCCTAACTAAAGGCCTAGGAAATATCCTTGAGCAAGAACATGTAATAGAAGTACCTGATAAGGAATTCAAAAGATACATGCACATGCACACACACACACATATGTATATCATCTATCTAATATTCCAAGAGTTCACGGAAACCATAGACAAAAGCAAGGAAAAGCAAATCTTTGACAATGCCCTTGAATAATTCAGGAAAATAACACCAGAGCAAAATGACTAAGTAAACAGACAATTAGAAATGTTACAAAAACACCAATTAGAAATCCAGAAGATGAATACTAAAATTATAGAGATAAATAACACTTTTGAAGGACAAAAGAGTAGACTCAAACTGCCTGAAAAATGCATTTCTCAGCTAGAAGACAAATCCCTTGACACCAGCTTGTATGAGGAAAAATCAGAGGGACAAAAAAACCAAATAACCCACAATGAAGAGAAATGGAGAAAACCTAAGAGTTATACGAGATGATATCAAAAGAAATAGCATATATCTGATCGCAATTCCAGAAAAAAAGGGGGGAAAAAAAAAAAGAAAAACACAGAGAAAATTGTCAATGATTTGCTAGTGGAAAACTTCTCCAATATTATGAAAGACAAACAGATATCCATCCAAGAAGCTCAACGAACCAAACACAGGATAGACCTTGTGGTAGTTGAGATTGTGTTAACTTGGCTGGGCCACGATTTTGAGGGATTTGGCAGCTGGATGTAGTTATTCCCCATGATGAGACTGGACATGGTCTAAACACTTCCATGGTGGAATCTTCTGTGAGCAGCTAATCAGTTGAAAGGGAGTTGCTTTTGGGTTGAGGGCTGCTTCTAGTATATATGGAAGAGGTTTCGGAAAGGTCTCTAGCTTTTTGCTCCTGCATTTGGCCCATCATCATCTCTAGTTCCTGGACTTGAACAAGTGGCCAGTCATGTTGCCTGCCAGTCTTGGGATTGTTGCCTTTGCAGCCTGTGAGCCAACTATCTGCCATTTTACCTGCAAATTTTGGATTTGTCAGAATCTGCATCTAAATGAGTCAGAAGAAGCCTCAAGTTTGCTCCAGTGGGCCTGGAAGGCAGAGCTGAAGCCCAAGGTCAAGGGTCTCCACCCAGCCCCTAGAGCCATGTGGTAGTTAAGGTTATGTGTCAGCCTGGCTGGGCCTGGTTTTGAGTGGCTGGGCAGCTGGAAGTAGTAATTCACCATGATGAGACTGGTAATCAACTCCATGGTGGAATCTACTGGAGCAACAAAGTAGCTGCCTTAGGGATGTGGTCTGCTTCCAGTATATAAGAAGATAGCTTTGAGAAAGGTCTTTGAGATTTTTGGCATGCTTGGACCCTGTATATAACTAAGTGTTCATCTCAATGGTCTGCCATGTTATCTGTCGATCCTGCAACTGTTAAGGGCCTGCCATATTGCTTCATAATCTTGGGACTGTGCTATTTTACTTATTGACCTTGGGTTTGTCAGCTTCAGCAGCCAGCAGCTGCCTGACCTAAGAGATGCCTCCAGCTTCAGTGGGCTGGGAGCAAGAGACAGAGATGAAGCCCAAGGTTGAAGGGCCTTTACTCAGCCCATCGAGCTGGCACTTTGAACTCAGACTTCTAGCCTCCTAAACTCTAAGAGAATAAACTCCTTTTTGTTAAAACCATCCCATTTGTGGTATTTTGTGTTGGAGCAGCACTAGAGAACCAAAACAAGCCAGCACCCTGAATTCAGACTTCTGGCCTCCTAAATTGTAAGAGAATAAATTTCTGTATATTAAAGCCATCCACTTGTGGTATTTCTGTTATATTAGCACTAGAGAACTAAGACAGACCCCAAGGGAAAGTCACCAAGACATATCATAATCAGTCAAAGACTTGCTGACAGAAAACTTGCCCTATATCATGAAAGATGAAAAGATATCCATCCAAGAAGCTCAACAAACCCCATACAGGGTAGACCCCAAGAGAAAGCCACCATGATATATCATAAGCAAACTTTCTAAAACCAAAAACAAAGAAATAATCTTGAGAGCAGCTTGGGAAAAACAAAATGTTACCTACAAAGGGCAACCAGTAAGACTAAGCTCTGATTTCTCAGCAGAAACCATGCAGGCAAAAAGACTATGGGATGGCATATACAAACCCTTGAAGGAAAAGACTTGTCACCAAAGAATTATCTATCCAGCCAAACTGGATATGAGGGTGAAACTGACATTCCTAGACAAGCAAATATAAGGGAATTTGTGAAAACCAGACCAACCCTACAAGAAATGCTAAAGGGAGTACTCCAAACAGAAAACTAACAATGGAAAACAACAAATTAAAATCAAGATACTTGATACCATCACCTAGAAATCAACCCAGAAAAAGAATTCTCAAAACCAAAATAAACTTACAAAAATGTAAATAGAGAAATAGAGGAGTTAATCTGTAAATGACACAACAACAAATCAAACAGAAGGAATAAATGTTATAATTACAAAACTGTCAAATGTAGGGGAAGTCAGGATGATGTTTATATAGAATGGACTGTTCCAATCTTAGGGAGATAAGATTTACTATAGGGTAACCACAAAGAAAATTAACAAGACTTCTAACCAAAAAAGAAGAAAATCACAAGGGCTTAGTAAACACAAAACCAAAAATAATGAAGAAAAGTGAAAAAATACTTGATACAAAATGAACTCAGCACAGAAAAATATTTGGAACAAAGAAACCACCACCAACAAAACAAAAAGGACAAAAGAATGACAGCAATAAATTCATATCTATCATTAGGAGCTCTGGTGGTATAGTGCCTAAGGCATATTTGATTGCTAACCAGAAGGCTGGTGGTTCAAACCCACCAACTACTCCTCGGAAGGAAGGTTAGGCAATTTACTTCCATACCAATA
>NW_006921950.1:2117976-2119327 GCF_000298275.1 Orycteropus afer afer
TTCTGTAGTGATACTGCCTCAGAAACCCAAGGAGGGGTTGCTATGAGTCGGGGCCGACTTGACGGCACATAACAACAACAACAACAAATGGTAAGCAAAAAAAAAAAAGAGAGAGAGAGAGACAGTGAGAGAGAGCAGGAGTGGCAATATTAATTTCTGATGAAATAGACTTCAAGGTGAAAACCAGTATAAAGGACAAAGAAGGGCATTATATGATAACAAAAGGGTCAATTGACCAAGAGGACATTACCATAATAAATATCCATGCACCCAATGAAAGAGCTCCAAACTACATAAAGCAAACATTAACTGAATTGAAAGGAAAAATAGACAATTCTACAATACTAGCAGGAGACTTAAAACACAACTTTCAATGAAGGGAAGAACTAGGAAATAAAAGAAAAAAAGAACAAAGATATAAAAGATCTCAATAACACAACCAATCAACTCAACCTCATAGATACATACAGAGCACTCCACCCGAAAAAACACAACACACGTTCTTCTCCAGTGCACGTGGATCATTCTCCTGAATAGACCATAAGTTAGGCCATAAAACAAGACTCAATAAATTAAAAACATCACAATACTACAAAGCATCTTTTCAGATCACAACAGTATAAAATTAGAAATCTGTAATAGGAAGACCAAGGGGAAAAAAATCAAATACAAGAAAACTGAATAAAACACTGCTCAAGAACTACTGAGTAACAGAGGAAATAAAGTAAAATAATAATAATAATAATAATAATAATAATAATAATTGCTAGAAACAAGTGAAAATGAAAACACAATGTACCAAAACTTTTGGGATACAACAAAAACACAACTCAGAGGTCATCTTATAGCAATAAATGCACACATCAGAAAAAGAAGAAAGAAGCAAAATCAACACCTTAACACAACAACTTCAACAATTAGAAAAAGAGCAATCAAAGAAACCTATGGTCTCCAGAATAAAGGAAATAATAAAGATCAGAGCAGATATAAATGAAGCAGAGAACAAGAAAAAAGGGGGGGAGGGGGAAATCAACAAGACTAGAAGCTTATTCTTTGAAAAGATTAAAACAATGGAGAAATCACTTGCAAATTTAATAAAATAAAAGAAAAGATGGAAATAACATGAATAATAAATGAAATGGGCTACATCACAACAGAACCAACTGAAATTAAAAAATAATAAGAGAAAATTAGGAAAAATTGTACAACAAATTTGAAAACCTAGAAGTGATGGACAAATTTCTAGAAACACAAGCCTTACCTAAATTAACACAACTGAGATAGAATACTTGAACACACGCATCAAAAAAGAAGAAATTCAGCAGGTCACACACACACACACACACACACA
>NW_006921950.1:2120077-2121536 GCF_000298275.1 Orycteropus afer afer
GAGGAGTGGCTGGTGGATAAAGGGCAGATATATAAAACCAATAATAGCTAACATCATTCTCAATGGAGAAAGACTCAAAGAATTTCCCTTGAGAACAAGAACCAGACAAGGATGCCCTCTGTCACCACTTATATTTAACATTTTATCAGAAGTCTTGGCCAGGGCAATAAAACAAGAAAGAGAAATATAAGGCATCCAAATTGGCAAAGAAGAACTAAAGCTATCTCTATTTGCAGATGACATGATCCTATACGTAAAAGACCTGAAAGACTCAGCAAGAAAACTACTGCAACTGATAGAAAGATTCAACAAACTGGCAGTATACAAGATGAACAGACAAAATCAGTTGGAATCCTTCACATCAACAAAGAGATCTCTGAAAAGGAAATAAGGAAAATAATACCATTTATAATAACTACAAAAAAATAAAATAAATTTAAAATAAAAATAAATTTAGGAATAATCTGACCAGGGACACAAAAGACCTATACAAAGAAAACTACAAAACACTACCACAAGAAACTATAAGAGACTTGCATAAATGGAAGAAAATGCTATGTTCATGGATAGAAAGATTGAATATTATGAAAATGTCATTACTACCCAAAGCAATCTACATACTCAATGCTATCCCGATTCAGATTCCATCAACAGTCTGTAAGGACGTGCAAAAACCAATAACTTACTTCATAGTGAAAGTAAAGAGACCTCGGATAAGCAAAGCACTGCTAAAGGAGGAAAACAAAATAGGAGGTCTCACAGTCCTGGATCTCAAAACCTACTATACAGTCAGAGTAGTTAAAACAGTGTGCTATTAGTACAAAGATAGACAAATAGACTAGTGAAACAGAATTGAAAACCCAGAAATAGACCCACCCACCCATGGACAGTTGATCTTTGACAAGTGTCTGAAATCCATTAAATGGGGGAGAGAGCTTCTTTAACAAATGGTGCTGGCAAAATTGGATACCCATTTGTAGAAAAATAAAACAAGATTCACAACTCACATCATACACAAAAACCAATTCAAGATGGATCAAAGATGTAAATGAAATACTGAAAACCATAAAGTTCATCAAAGATAAAACAGGGGCAAACCTAGGGCCCTAATTTATGGCATAAATAGACTATCAAGCATAACTCAAAATGCACAAGCAGCAGAAGAGAAACTAGATGACTGGGAACTTCTGAGAATTAAATTTTTATGTGCATCAAAATACTTCAAAAAAGTAAAAAGAGAACCTACAGAATAGGGAAAAATATTTAGCTACAATGGATCTGACAATGTATCTGGAGACTTATCTCCAAAATTAATAGAAAATTTCAACATCTCAACATCAAAAAAGCAAACATGCAATACAAAAAAGGGCAAAGAACATGAACAGACACTTCACTAAAGAAATATAGAGGTGATCAACAAACACATGAGGAAATGCTGTCGTTAGCCCTTGTTGTTGTT
>NW_006921950.1:2121756-2123197 GCF_000298275.1 Orycteropus afer afer
TAATAGCAAAGTTCAACAAGGCAGGAAATAACACATGCTGGTGAGGGTCTAGAGAGATCAGAATTGTCATACATTGTTGCCAAGACTTTAAAATGGTACAATGACTATGGAAGATGGTATGGAATTTCTTTAAAAAGTTAGAAATAGAAATACCATTTGATCCAGCAATTCTACTACTAGGAATATATCTTAAAGAGGTAAGATCCAGGACATGAACAGTCATATGCATACCCATGTTCATCACAGCACTATTCAATATAGTACCAAACCAAACCAAACTCACTGCCATCGAGTCGGAACTGACTCATAGCAACCCCTCCTTGGGTTTCTGAGGCAGTATCACTACGGAAGTAGATTGCCCAGTCTTCCTTCTGAGGAGTGGCTGGTAGGTATGAACTGTCAGCCTTCTGGTTAGCAGTCAAATACCTTAGGCACTATGCCACCAGAGTTCCCATTCACTATACTATAGAGATGGAAACTACTTAAAGGCACACAAACTTTAAAAGTCCCACAGAAGTACAAGTATTGTATGAGTCCATTATTTACAAAGTCAAGGAAAGGTTTACTCAGGGAATGAAATTTACTTTGTTGGTTAACAAGGATGGGAGTGAAGGGGAGAGAAAATTTCTCACTACTTAAGAGTCATGTGTTGACTTGAGTGAAGAGAAACACAATATAACAAAAATATGTGACCAGCACAGTACCAATAGAGAAAAGGAAGACACAGAAAGTGCACAAAAGGAGAGACAACAGAGGCAAATAGTATTACATACACAATACTTCATTATGAGTAACAATAATCACTAGTATATGAGTGGATGCATAGACAGGTGGAAAGATCAGGTGTGGGTAAACAAATGGGAATATACCCATGACCACACATAGATTTGGCTGAAGATATTCCTACATGTATATTTATATTACAAAAATATCCACATACTTTATGGAACTAATGGGGAACAAGGTTGGAGTAGCTTCTCAGCGACAACCAAGTACCTTGAGGGAGTGAGTCACTGGACCTGTGGGCTCAGGTCTATAGTCTCAGGAGGCATCAAGCTCAATTGGAACAACATAGCATATAAAAATATTGTTCTACATCCTACTTTGTGAGCAGTGACTGGGGTTTAAAAGCTTTTGAATGGCCATCTAAGATGCAACTATTGTTCTCCGTTTGTCAGGAGCAAAGAAAAGTGAATAAAATCAAGTCATTTGGATATAATTAGTCCAAGGGGCTAGTGGACCATGGGAACCTCAGCCTTCATAACCCTGAGACCAGAAGAACTAGATGTTGCCTTGCTACCAATGCCAAACACTTAGAAAGGGATCAAACTTGGAGATCCTAGATAGAGTAGGAGGAAAAATGTGGAACAAAATTCAAAAACACAAAAATGACCAGAATTACTGGTTGGATAGAGACTGGTGAAACCCCCAAAACTATGGT
>NW_006921950.1:2125696-2142694 GCF_000298275.1 Orycteropus afer afer
AAAAAATTTACCAAATAAAAAGATATAACATAATGAATCTCCAAAATGAAAGACAAAGGAAAAGTCTTGAGAGCAACTTGGAACAGAAAAAAAAAAAAAAAAGTTACCTACAATGGGCAACCAATAAGACTAACCTCTGATTTCTCATCAGAAACCATGCAGGCAAGACATATACCAAATCTTGAAAGAAAAGAATTGCCAACCAAGAATTATATGTTGTTGTTATTATGCGCTGTTGAGTTGGACCCAACTCATAGCGACCCTTCCTTGGGTTTCCAAGGTGGTATCACTACAGAAATAGATGGCCCAACGTTCCTTCCGAGGAGTGGCTGGTGGGTTTGAACTACCAGCCTTCTGGTTAGCAGTCAAGTGTCTTAGGCACTACACTATCAAAGCGCCTAAGAATTATATACCCAGCCAAATTGTCCCTCAAATATGAGGGTGAAATTAAAACATTCCCAAAAAACATAAATATGGGGATTTGTAAAAAAACAAACTAACTCTACAAGAAATGCTAAGGGAGTCCTTCCAATGGAAAAATGAACAACAGGAGACAATCAATTAAGATCAAGACACATGACAACACCACCCAGAAACCAACCCAGAAAAAGAACTCTTAAAACTAAAAATAAGCTTACAAACAGGTAAATAGAGAACCAAAAAAATCAATCTGTAAATGACACCAAAAACAAAGCAAATAGAGAGAATAAATGGTACAAGTACAAAACTTCTAAACAAGGAGGAAGTGAGTATGATGTCTATATAGAACAGACTGTCCAAATTTGGAAAGATATGATAGTTAAGGTTGTGTGTCAACTTGGCTGGACCACGATTCTGAGTAGTTTAAGCAGTTGTGATATGGTCATTCCCACGATGAGATCTGATGTATGGCAGTCACCTCCACAGTGGGATATCCTTTAAGCACCCAATCAGTTGAAAGGGAGTTTCCTTTAGGGTGTGGCCTGCTTCCAATATATATATATATATATATATATATATATATATATATATGGACATCCTGGGAAAGTTCAGGAACTTTCTGTTGGATCTGGATCCTGCCATGTTGCCTGCTGATCTTGGGTTCGTCAGTCCCTGCAGCTGCGTGAGCTGGGAAAGGCCTCCAGTGTGATGCGCAACACAGGAACTTGGGACTTGCCAGGCTCTACAACCATTCTGTGAGCCAATAATCAACAATTTTGCCTGCTCATCTTCAGTTAGTTATCTGCTGTAGTCAGCAGCCTGCTATTCTGCCTGCTGACCTTGGGTTCATAAACCCCTGCAGCTGTGTGAGTCAGGAAAAGCCTCTAATTGATGTTCAACTCAGGAACTTGGGACTTGCTAGCAAAATGAACTCAGCACAGAAAAAATGTTTGGAACAAAGAAATCACTACTAACATGACAAAAAAACACAAAAAAATATCAGCAGTAAATTCATACCTATCATTAATTACATTGAATGTGAATGGACTAAATGTACTAGTCAAGAGAAAGAGAGTGGCAGACTGGATAAGAAAAGAAGATTCATCAATATGCTGCCTACAGGAGACCCACCTTAGGCACAAAGATAAAAATAAATAAAAATTCAAAGATTGGAAAAAATATATCAGATGAATGGCAACCAAAGAAGAACATATTGTTATTGCTGCTGTTGTTAGGTGCTGTCAAGTTGTCTTTGACTCATAGCGACCCTATGCACAGCAGAACAAAACACTGCCCTTTCTTGTGCCAGCCTCAGGATACTTGCTATACCTGAGCCCATCATTGCAGCCACTGTGTCTATCCACAGAGCAAGAACGGTAATATTAATTTCTGATAAAATAGACTTCAAGGTGAGAACCAGCATAAGAGACAAAGAGGGGCATTATGTGATTATAAAAGGGTCAACAGACCAAGAAGACATTGCCATAATAAATATTTATACATCCATTGAAAGAGCTCCAAAATACATAAAGAAAACACTAGCTGAACTGAAATAAAAAATAATAGACAAGTCTACAATAGTAGTAGTAGATTTTAACAAACCACTTTTGATGAAAGAACAACTAGGAAAAAAATCAACAAGGATACAGAAGATCTCAACAACAAAATCAGCAACTCAACTTCACACACATATATGGAACACTCCACTCAATAAAAAACACAATACTTTCTTTTCCAGTGCACGTGGATCATTCTGCTGAATAGACCATAAGTTAGGCCACAAAACAAGACTCAATAAATTTAAAAACATCACAATACTACAAAGCATCTTCTCAGATAACAATGCCACAAAATTAGAAGTCAATAATAGGAATACCAAGGGAAAAAAAAAAAATCAAATACATGGAAACTGAATAATATACTGCTCAACAACTACTGGGAAGCAGAAGAAATAAAGTGAAATGAAAAAAAAAAAGATTCCTAGAAACGAATGAAAATGAAAACTTAACATACCAAAACCTTTGGAACACACTGAAAGCAGTACTCAGAGATCACAGAGGCCATCTTACAGCAATAAATGCACACATCAAAAAAAGAGAAAGAATCAAAATCAACACCTTAAGTTAATAACTCCAATAATTAGAAAAAGAGCAATGAAAGAAATCTACAGTCTCCAGAACAAAGGAAATAATTAATATAGATCAGAGCAGAAATAAATGAAGTTAAAAAAAAGGGAAAAATCAACAAGACCAGAAGCTGGTTTTATTTATTTATTTATTTTTTAAATTAACAAAATCAACCAACCATTGGCAAATTTAATTAAGGAAAAGAAAGAGAAGATGCAAATAATACAAATAATAAATGAAATAGGTGCCATCACAACAAAACCAACTGAAATTTAAAATGATAATAACAAAATACTATGAAGAACTGTAGTCCAACAAATTTTAAAAAACCTAGAAGAAATGGACAAATTTCTGGAAACACAAGGCCTACCCAAACTCACACAGATCAAAACAGGAAATTTGAACAGACCCATCACGAGAGAAGAAATGGAGCAGGTTGTCAAAAAAACTCCCCACAAAATAAGTGCTGGCCCAGACAGCTTCCCTGGAGAATTCTATCAAATGTTCAAAGAAGAGCTGACACCTATCCTACTCAAACTATTCCAGAGCATAGAAAAGAATGGACTATTTCCAAATTCATTCTACAAAGCATGCATAACACCAGTCAAAACACCATTAAAAACAAAAACTAGAGACCAATATCCATGATGAATATAGACACAAAAATCTTCCACAGAATCCTAGCCAACAGAATCTAACACTATATCAAAAAATGATATACGATGAGCAGATGGGATTTATACCAGATATGCAAGGATCAGAAAAAAACAATCATTGTAATCAACACATATATAAAACAGCATCAGAAAAAAAACAATCATTGTAATCAACACATATAAAACAAAGGGAAAGAAAAGCATGATCATATCAATCAATGCAGAAAAGGCATTTAATAAAATCTAACACCCATTTCTGATTAAAACTCTCAGCAAAATAGGGATAGGAGGGAAATTCCTCAACATAATAAAGGGCATATATATAAAACCAATAGCCAACATTATTCTCAATGGAGAGAGACAGAAATCATGCCTCTTGTGAACAGGAGCCAGAGAAGGATGTCCTCTATTATCATTCCTATTCAACATTGTATTGGAAGTCCTGGCCAGGGCAATAAAGCAAGAAAGAGAAATAAAGCATTCAAATGGTCAAAGAAGAAGTAAAACTATCTCTATTTGCAGATGACATGCTCCTATTCACAGAAAACCCAAGAGACTCAGCAAGAAAACTACTAGAACTAATTGAAAAGGTTCAGCAAAGTGGCAGGATACAAGATCTATATAGAAAAATCAGTTGGATTCCTCTACATCAACAATGAGATCTCTGGAAAGGAAATAAGGAAAACAATACAATTTACAAAAGCTACCAGGAAGATAAAATACTTAGGAATAAGTCTTACCAGGGGCACAAAAGAACTATATAAAGAAAACTACAAAATGCTGCTATAAGCAACTACAGGAGATCAATATAAATGGTAGAACATGCCGCAGAAAGACTGAATGTCATGAAAATGTCATTATTACCCAAAGCAATCTATATATTCAAAACAATCCTAATCCAAAGTTCATCAACATTCTTTAAGGACATGGAAACAGCAATCACTATATGGAAATGAAAGAGAGCTTGGTTATGCAAAACACTATTGAAGAAGAAAAATGAAGTAGGAAGTTTCACACACCCCAATCTGAAAATCTACTATACAGCCACAGTAGTCAATAGAGCCTGGTACTGTTCAATGATAGACACATAGACCAGTGGAACAGAATTGAGAATCCAGAAATAAACCCATCCATCTATGGACAGCTGATCTTTGGGAAAGGACTGAAACATACTAACTGAGGTTAGAGATAACCTCTTTAACAAATGGTGCTGGCAAAATTGGATGTCCATTTTCAGAAAAATGAAACAAGATCCATACCCCACACCATAAACAAAGACTAACTCAAGATGGATCTAAGACCTACATGTGAAACCCAAAATTATAAAGTTCAACAAAGATAAAATAGGGGCCAACCTAGGTGCCCTGATATATGGTATAAACAGACTATCAAGTATAACACAAAATGAGCAAACACCAGAAGATAAACTAGATATGACTGGGACCTTCTAAAAATTAAGTTTTTATGTGCATGGAAAGATTTCTCTGCCACTGTAAAAAGAGAACCCATAGATTGGGAAAAAAATATTTGGCTATGACATATCCGACAAGGGATTTATCTTGAAAATATATAGAAAAATTCAACACCTCAACATCAAAAATACAAACAATCCAATTCAAAAATTAGCAGAGGACATTAACATACACTTCACCAAAGAAGATACTCAGAGAGATGAAAATAAAAAACTCCATTAGACAGATGCAAATCAAAACAACAGTGAGATATTATTTCACTCCAGCAATAATAGTAAAGTTCAACAAGACAGAAAACAACAAGTGTTGGTGAGGATGTGGAGACATTAGAACTTTCATGCACTCCTGGTGGGACTTTAAAGTCACCTAAAAGAGGTGAGATCCAGGACTGAATACATATATGTATATCCATGTTCATCAAAATACTATTCACAACAGCAAAAAGATAGAAATAATTTAAGTGCCCATCAACAGATGAACGGATAACCAAACTATGGAACATATACACAATGGAATACTATGCAACACTAAAGAATAATGCTGTTGAGTCAGATCCGATTCACAGACACCCCTCCTTGGGTTTTCAAGGCAGTATCACTATGGAAGTAGATTGCCCAATCTTCCTTCTCAGGAGTGGCTGGTGGGTTTGAACTGCCAGCCTTCTGGTTAGCAGCCAAATGCCTTAGGCACTACGCCACCAGAGCTCCCAAAGAATAATGTAGAATCTGCAAAACACTGCATAATGAGGACATTACGCTGAGTGAAATAGGTCAATCACAGAAGAACAAATATTTTATTAGTTCACTATTGTAAAATTCAAGGAAAGGACTATATACGAAAGGAAACTTTCTTTGTTGGTTACCAGGGATGGGAGGGGAGGGTGGGGAATGCTTCTAGATAGGTAGAGATAAGAACTGATTTTGGTAAAGGGAAAGGTAATACATCAAAAGCGAGTGACAAACACAATAACATTAAGGGAAAGAAAGACACAGAGAAGCACACAAGAGGTACAGGCAACAAATAACATATACAATACTGTGTTATCAGTGATAAGAATGATCAGGCATGTCTAGGCACAAGAGAATATATCCATGACCATATATAAGGTTGGCAGAAGAGATCTGTACACATGTATTTGTATGTGCTATAAGAATGTCCATATTAATAGAACTAACAGGGGCCAAAGTTATGATAACTTCTTGGTTGCAGTCAACCACCTTGATGGATTGAGTTTTTGGACCTGTGGGCTCGGGACCATGGTCACAGGGGACATCAAGCTCAATTGGCATAACATACTACACAAAAACATTGTTCCACATCCTATTTTGGTGAATAACAACTGGGGTCTTAAAAGCTTGCAAGCATTATACAGGATGACCACCTGGATTCCAAATTCTTGATGGGAATAAAGATTGAGAGTGTGATAAAAGGGGGAAAAAAAAAAAAGCTTGCAAGCAGCCATCTAGATGCAACAAAGGGTCTCTCCTTGTCCAGAGCAAAGAGGAATGAAGAAAACCAAAGACACATGAAAACAATTACTCCAAGGGACTAGTTGACCATGCGAACCTCAGCCATGAGACCAGAAGAACTAGATGATGCCCAGTATCACAATCAACCACTCAGAAAGGGATTTGTGCAGGAGATCCTGGATAGAGTGGGAGAACAATGTGAAACAAAACTCCAAACCATAAAAAGATCAAGTTTATTAGTCTGATAAAGAATGGTGAGATCCACAAGACTATGGCAGCTTAGTTAACCCTTCAGATCTGAAGTTGAACTCAGTCCGGTGGCTTATAGGGTAAACATTAACATCAGATAGATATATACTCCTTAAAATGATCAATCATGGGAGAACAGAAGGGCAATATTTACACAGGGAGATAGCTCAGGGGGCAGGAATGCATAGGAAAGAAGAGCACAGGGAAAGGTAACTACAGGGAGGAAGTGGAAAGAGAAAATTTTTTAAAAAAGAGAAATAATAATAAAGAAGAGCAGTGATGTGACTATGTCCATTCAACCCATATCATCAGCGTTCAGCATAATGTCTGACACATACAGGTGCTCAGCATATTTTTACTGAATGAGTAGATAATACCTCAAGGTTCCTCTTAATCCCATTGTTCTTTGAGTCTCACAGTCAACCCATACTACATTCTCCTCTACACACATACCAAACCAAAATAAAGGGACCTCTGGTAGCGTAGTGCCTAAGGCATTTGACTACAAACCAGAAAGCTGGTGGTTCAAACCCACCAGCCACTCCTCGGAAGAAAGGTTTGGCAATCTACTTCCGTAGTGATACTGCCTCGGAAACCCAAGGAGGGGTCACTGTGACTCTACGGAAGTGAGTTTATAAGGTATTTCAAAATGTCACTCAATCTGAGCACCAGACATTGACTATTATTACGTTTTAAATAATACTTTCTAGAAAGAATTCTGAGCAGCATAATACCCTTAATGTAAAAAGAGAAAATTGGCACTCCATTTTTCCCTCTCTTTTAATAATCCACATTGAATTTCCTTGTAAGCATTTGTTAACAGGGAATAAATAAACTTAGTGTGTATTTACTGTCATCCACGAGCAGCTGTTTAATGAGGTTCTTTTTTTATCTCTAAGAAAATATGGAGGCATTTGCACAGTGTAGAATTATTTCACAAGTAGATGTTTCAGTACAATACCAGCGTATTTCTGTTTTGCAGGTAAATAGCCAAGAACACCCAATATTTTCTCTCTGTTCTTTTATTGGCATTCCCTATCATACACACACAAAAATTCAGATTTCTGCCTCTATAAAATCTGCATCTTAATGAACATTACTAATTATCAAGGATATTATGGGGAGAGTCTTTGGGCCAGGGATGATCATAAGTAGTTTAATCTATTTCCAGTAAATAAATATAAACCAAAAGAAGAAAATCAAAATCGCTTAACATTTTCATCATATTTACATAAAAATTTAGCTGGAATTTTTCAAACCAAAATAGGATTTTATTGTATTACACCATTTGACATTTTTCTTAACAGTATATTGTGATCATCTTTTCATGTCAAAAAAGTTTTTCTATGTGATTTTTTAAATGACTACATGAGATTCTGTAATATAAATGTATTACAATTTACTCAACTAACTATTTAACCTTCTGTTCCAACTCTTGCTTGATTCAAAGCACTCATCCCTATGGGAAAAATTGTTGCACATGGTCTTAATTATTTCTTGGGATAAAATTCTGGAAATGAAATTACTGGATGCAAAAAGGGCATGGAGGTGGCATATTCTGACCTCTTATAACTTCACAAGAGGAAGACAGAATCACCATGAGCAAATCAAGGCTTTCCTATGAGGTCAGACATGCCATGGCCCTCCAGCTTTTGACCAACTCTGACACCAGCTGTCCCTCCCAAGGCACTCACTACTTCTCTGCTGGGTTCAATAATTCATTGCAATGGCCACACAGAACTCACAGACAATACTCACGATTATGGGGTTTATTAGGGAAGTAACAGGCTACAATTCAGAAACACACTCTAGATGCAATTCTTAGATCAGGACAGACTCCCCTCTCCTATGCCCTCAGGCATGCCTCTCTGGCCCTTGGCCTCTCAATCCAGCCTCTGCCCTGCTCAGGGAAATGTTACCAAAGCTCTTTTAGTTCTGCCAGTAGGTATACCTCAGTGCACCCCACTCCACCAGCAAGACTCCTGTCCAAAGGCACTCAGCTTTCTTGCTCTGTGGGCCAGATAAGCCCACAGCTCTGCCTCGTGCCTTTTGGTTCCACTGCCACTGTCTCTCTGCCAGGGGTGTCTCTCTTTTGGGGCATCTCTGCCAAGGTGGTCCAGTGTAGGGATCTCAAGTCCAAGGACAGACTCTATTTCACCTCAAGCTCTTCTCTCTTGATGGCAATAAGATGCTCTCCTCTGCCTCCAGGAGGCCTCTTTTTAAGCCTGACAGTGACAGAACTAACTCATCCCAACATCAGAGTTCTACACATCTTATTTGCATGGTCTCACCTAGTTCCAGTGGGAGTTACAAAGACTGGTTAGATAAGCCTTTCCAAGTAATTCACTGCACCACACTGGATGCATGAATTCATAAATTCACTGGATAAATTAATTCATAAATTCCAATGACTCTTAGTAAAATTGGGAGCTCTGGTGGTGTAGTGCCTAAGGCATTTGACTGCTAAACTGGAGGCTGGCAGTTCAAACCCACCAGCCACTCCTCGGAAGGAAGATTGGGCAATCTACTTCTGTAGAGACACCGCCTCAGCAACCCAAGGAATGGTCGCTTAGAATCAGAAATGACTCGCTGGTAGTGTTTGGATTGTTTTTTTCTTAGTAAAATTACCCAACAGCCTTTGTAAAAGTTTTACCATTTTTCTCTTTCCTCGGCTATGTAAGAGTGTTACCCTGTCTCAAATCCTGACTTACCACAAGTATGATCCTTTTTTTTTTCTCTCCTTGAGTTCTGTATATTTGAAAATTTGATCAAACCAAACCCACTGCCATTGAATCAACTCCAACTCATAGTGACTTTTTAGGATAGAATAAAACTGCCCCATAGGGTTTCCAAGGCTGTAAACCTTTACAGAAGCAGACTGTCACATGTTTCTTCTGTGGAACATATGTTTGGTTAGCAGTCTAAGGCTTTAACCACTACACCACCAGAGCTCCTTTGAAAATTTGATAGGCAAAAACAAAACAAAACAAAACAAAAATTCCATCGTTGGTTTAATTTGGCTCTTTATACCCTTTGCCCATTTTTCTACTGGTATGCTTACTTTTGTCTATTGCTCTTTGATAAAAATATAAAATCAACAGCTAACATCTAATATTTCTTGAATTTTATGAGCCTGGCCATATTTTAGATACTTTATATTTAATACTACCCAGTGAGGCAAGTGCTGTTACTATCCATTTTACAAATAAAGCATGTGAGGAACAGAGAGGTTAAGTGACTTACCAATGTAACATAACTATTAAATCTAGTATATCCTGGAGAGCAACAATTTATCACATATGTTATAAAGATTATTAGCCTATCAGAATGTGTGTTGATTTTTCTTGGTTTATCACTTGTCATTTAATTTTATTTGTCATTATTCTGCTTGAATTACATGATTCTGTTATCGTTAAATAAACTGACTTTTCCTTTATAGTTTCTACTTTTGATATCTTCTTCATCTGAAGAAGAGTATTTGAAATAAATAAAATTCAAACACATAAAGATATTCAGACAGTTTACAAGGATATAAAATGAAAAGTTAAATTATCTTGTTCCCCTTTGCACAAACCATTGTCCTACATAGCAAAGGTATCTCCCTCTACCCATTCCTGTTTTTGTTTCTTCTGAAGGTTGTCCTAGGAATCTAAATATTGTACAAGTACCTCCATTTTCTTGATTTATCAACTCTAGACAGTATCTATTGATTTATTACTATGAAAGATAAGAAATTTTAGTTAACTTAGCCTGTTCTTTCCTTTTCTACTACTGATTTAAAGTCCATGAGTAATATTAATTTTGGTTGCAAGTACCTTTATAACTTTAAATAATATACTCTATTTCTTCATTTACCAATTTATAGATGTATGTCTTAACTAAGTGGGTTTTTCTTAATGGAAGGAATCACATGTAAAAATAATTGTTCTCTATAATGTTTGGATCATAAAGTGCCAAATTTATGAAGGAACACTTCACTAGAAATAGATCTGTCTTTAGATATTTTAATGGATTAGAGATTGTTTAAATAGAACTAAAAGTGTTGATATAAATGATGACATAAATTATAGTGAGAATATTTATATTCATATAGCACCTTGAGATTACAGATCCTTTCCAACTATCAATATAGTTTATTATTGCTCAGAGTAATTGTATAATGCATATTTACAACTATTATTACATTTTATAGATAAAGAAATAAACCTAGCTAGTTAAGGCCATACAAAATCAATGTGGTGGTCTTCTAGGTGTTATTTTGTTTTGTTTGCTTTTATTTCTGTCCAGTATCTATTTTCCCATTTTTGTAGCAAAAGATTCAGTGAGAATGCAACCTTCCCCCAACTTTCAACTCATGTTCTTCCAAGAGAAGCTAATTACAACCCTGACCTCATGGTATATCTGACATAGACCTTAGCCAATACATGCATTACAATCTCCTTGACATAGTTATTAGTTCCAAGTGGGTCTGGAACTGCATAAGAACCTACAATGTATACCAAGATTTGGGCTGGGAATGGTGAGGAAAAGATTCTTGGTTCATTCTCTTGAAGAAAAAATACAACCTTGGGAGATGCTGAAAGCCATCATGAGAGGAAGGTAACTAACTCCAAGGAAGCTGGGTGAAGAAAGAATGAGTCTTGATCATTTCACTGGATGCTTCCTGAGCCATTTCTATGCCTGTAGCTCAGCTGTATCAGCCAACACAAATTTCATCTTTGTTTACCCAAGTTTTGGTTGGGTTTTCTGTCAACTATAATAATTGCTACAGTTAATTAGTGGCAACTCTGACACCAGATCTTTTGACTTCAAATCTCAGGATCTTTCTATTCTATTATGCTGACTGTGAAATTAATTTCTTTGTTCAGGATTCAGAAACACACACCCTTCAAGACTTCTTCAAAAGTTTCTTTGCCTTCCTTTGTAGCCTACTCTGGAAGCATAGTGCCTAAGGCATTTGACTGCTAACCAGAGGCTGGTGGTTCAAACCCACCAGCCACTCCTCAGAAGGAAGGTTGGGCAATCTACTTCTGTAGAGATACTGCCTTGGAAACCCAAGGAGGGGTCACTATGAGTTGGATCTGACTCCACAGAGGTGAGAAATAACCTTTAGAAATGGAAATGTGTCAAGTGGAATTCATAAATACACATTTGACTATGAAATTCTCCATACACTTGAAATAATTGAATGGGTCAAAGACAAGCTAATTTCAAAATTTTTATGTTAAGTAAATTAACTTACCAATGCAAGCACACAAAATGAAAATTATTACATTATTTTAATTCTAAGAACAATTCTGAATCACTGATAATGGATTGAATTTTGTTCTCCTAAAAGATATATTGAAGTCCTAACCTTTGTCCCTATGATTGTGATTCTGTTTGGAAATAGAGTTTTTCTTTATAACAAACATGTTAATAAGGTCATACAGGCATAGAGTGGGTCCTAAACCTAATTCCCTCTGAGTGATACCTTATAAAAAGGGAAAACAGACATAAAGAGCTACACATGCACAGTGGGAAGACACCGTATGAGAATCTGTCTGCAAGTCAAAGAACATCAAGGAACATTCAGGACTACTGATAAGAAAGGACAATCCTCTAAAGCAGCTGCTTTGGCTTGGATTTCTAGTCTCCAAACACTGTGAGAAAATAAACTTCTGTTTTTTAAGCCATCCTCTTTGTGGTATATTGTTACAGCAACCCTAGGAAACTAAGACGGGTACTTTAAATTATAGCAACACCACCTGTCCTGGTGGCATAGTGCCTAAGGTATTTGATTGCTAACCAGAAGGCTGGTGGTTCATACGCACCAGCCACTCCCTGGAAGGAAGGTTGGGCAATCTACTTCTGTAGTGATACCGCCTTGGAAACCCAAGGAGGGGTCGCTATGAGTCGGCTCAACTCCACGGCAGTGCATTGTGTTGTGTTACCTGCCACCTACTGCTATGTAGAAAAGTGTGACCATCAAATTCAATTACAAGCAAGCTGTCTGAAATTCAGAGCATATTTAACTTGAGATGGAAGGACGACTGGGGAATCTACTTCCGTAAAGATTTACCACCTCAAAAACCCTGTGAGAGTCAGAATTGACTTGATGGCAGTGAGTTTGGTTTTTAATTTAACTTAAGAAGCAATGATATAATTAGTCACTTGCTTCTTAGACTTGTACAGGAAAATTGATTCAATTTAAAAGGTAGATAAATTAATTTATTTGAATGAAAATATTAGAGCACAGCATTATCATAATACTAATAATTAATTTTTTAAAAAAATACTAAAATGAAAGAAGATGATTTTTAAACAAGGAGGTTTTCTTGAGGAAGATGAGAAGGTAAATGAAAGTTTGTGGCCATTCCAAGGGATTCTATAAGAACTGCCAAAGGACTTAATAGTGTATGGTTCAAGTTCTTTCTTATACCTGATTTCATTCAAAATATATAACTGTTTCTCCTCTGGTACAATAATAGCTGTATCACTATTCTTAGACCTCATACCATACAAAGGTGGAACTAAGAAAGCAAAGACACAAAAGAGATTTGTATTTGTTCTTTGAATAAGTATTTCAGTACATAGACTTGGAAATATATATTTAAACCCAGCATTACAATGATGGCTACAAGGGAATTGATGCAGGGGTGATGTAGGGGCTCAGCCAGTGAGCAAGTGGGTCCTAAAGGAGAATACTAAGGTAAGTTGTAAGACTCAATTGGGCAGAAAAAGAAACTGAGGAGGGCGACCAGAGAGACTGAACTCTGTGTCTGCCATGGCAGGAGATATCACCTACAGTGCTGTGTCAGGGTGCTATGTGAGATTTGGTGGGGAAAAAAGGAAAAGTGGGGAGAAAAATATTTGAATTTTTAGTATGAAAATCATAGGAAATCTTTAAATGATTTTTGAGTAAAATTTAAAAATTTTTTTAGTTGGAAGAGGAAATGTGGGGATGGAGCATTACAAGGAGAGAGAATAATGCGTACATAAATTGATGAATAAATAGGTGGTCATATGTGTTCTCAACTAAGTTTAAGAAGCTAGTGAGTGAACTACTGAGAAAAAATGATGAGAACTACACATGAAAATTCAGCAAGGGAGAGGAAGTGGTAAACAACAGATAGCACTGATAGTGCTATCCCAACCCAGAACTTCTTAGATACATACCATTCAGTAAAGCCCATGGAAGGGGATATTGGGGTCCAAATACCCCAGAGGGAATTAGAAGTCCCTAAATTATGAAGTATAAACCATTTGAGAGTCCAGTGTTCCTAAGTATATTTCTAAAATAAAGGAGTAATTTTATTTTAAAGGTTGGAACTCACTGGGGTCAGTTGTAGATTAAATGTTATTCTCCAAAACAATACGTTGAAGTTTTAACTCCTGGTACCTTATTTGGATGTGACTTTGACTTTATTTGTAGATAAGGTCTTTGAAGATACTGTTAGTTAAATAACATAAGGTCATACTGGAGTAGAGTGAGTCCTAATCCTATCTGAGTGGTGTCCTTATGAAAGAGGAGAAAAGACATCACATCGAGAAAGAGACAGAGAGGGATGATGGTGCTACCAGCTGAGCTACAAGAAAGGATCTTCCGCTAGAGCCTTGGGAAGTAGCATGATCCTTCTGACACCTTGAATTTAAATTTGTTGTTGTTGTTGTTATGTGCCGTCGAGTCGGACCCTCTAAAACAGTAAGACTATCAAGTTCTGGTGTTTAAAGGCATCCACTTTGTGGTATTTTGTTATGGCAGCCCTAGGAAAATAATCCAAGGTCACTCTACACAGTCCATGGGTGGTGTAAATGGTTAAAGCACTCACTGGTAGCCAAAAGTTTGGAGGTTTGAGTCTACCCAAGGTGCTTAGGAAGAAAAGTCTGGCAATCTACTTCTAAAAAATCAGCCACTGAAGACCTTATAGAGCACAATTCTACTCCGACAACCATGGGGTCACCATGAATCAGTCAACAACGGCAAATGTTTTTTGTCTCTTAACATAATATCTGAATTGACACAGTTAGGATGGCAAATACCTTATGCTTAGAAAAAAAAAAAAGATCTTGCCATGGAGTGACACACATTTTATTGTTGAGATACAAAACATTGAACATGTGGGGTACAAGAGGCAGTCACTGGCACTGCCGGTAATAAACAGGTCCTAACCTGCGGAAGGTAGGAGCTCTGGTAGCATAGTGCCTAATGACACTTGACTGCTAACCAGAAGCCTGGCGGTTCAAACCCACCAGCCACTCCTCGGAAGGAAGATTGGGCAATCTATTTCCGTCGTGATACTGCCTCGGCAACCCAAGGAGGGGTCGCTATGAGTCAGTACGACTTGACGGCACATAACAACAACAACCACCTGCGAAGACACTAAATAGTCTGTTTCACATGCCCGGCTCTCCAGGCCTGTACTCAACATTCAACCTTAGAGTCTGTATTTTCAATGGAAAACTATTGTGAATGGTAGAGCTGAAAGCAAAAAGGCCAAGCCTCCCTTGGTTGTAACTGCATGATTCTTTCCAAGCTCATTTGCACGTTAGTGATTTTGCTTTGCTTGGCCTTTAGCACCTTGAAAGCTCAGAAAGTGAAAATGAGGAACTCAGCTGATTTTTTTCTTTTTAAATTTTTACTCCAAATATTCCTTTAATAGTAGTATTTCTTAGACAGGGATTTCTGATGTTCTAATTAATTGTTCTTAGTGTTTCTTTTAAAGTATCTTTTAACGTTTGTGAATCTGTCATGGCTTTTGTTCTTTGCACTCATTGATATTTTCCTTTAATACAGAAGAGAGTTACTTATATAGTGGTCAGGTGGAATGTAAGTTTATTTGGAGACCCTCACTTGACGTTGTTGAGTTCAGTTTCAACTCTAGGGAGGCAGCATTAAGAAATGTCAGCTGGCAGAAGAAAAGGGTAGTGAAAAAAATAGTGTTGCTCTGCCATTTTCCTACTCCCCTTTGTGAGATCTGACTTTTAGAAATCCTTTGTTATTTCACAATACATTTTCAAATGCTTTTGAAGCAATTAACACCCTGAATAGAATCCTGTTGTCACATTTAATTATCAGATAGCTACTTTCCTTTGGGATATTTGACAGATGCCCAAAACGTTGGTCTTAATCTA
This sequence comes from Orycteropus afer afer, assembly GCF_000298275.1. Lineage (NCBI taxonomy): Eukaryota > Metazoa > Chordata > Mammalia > Tubulidentata > Orycteropodidae > Orycteropus > Orycteropus afer. Next base: position 2,141,203 of record NW_006921950.1, read on the forward strand.
AAATGGAGAAGAGACCTCTGACATAGTGAAAGCCACCAAAGTGGCATTTATTAAATATAAATGGTAAGTGTCTAAAGGGAAGTAAAGAAAAGAGCATTAGTTCTCATCTCAAAAAGAAAATTCTGCCAGGATGAAGGCAAAATCACATTCACTCTTAGCTCTTAGTTTCATTTGTCATGTGATAATTTAAGATGTATTTTTTCCTATAAAGCATTAAGTTTGCATTGGCATATAGAGGATTCTGACCCTCAGCTTCTAGTTTCAGTTTGCCAATCTTACTCTACATACAAAAGTTTCTATTAGCCAATTGTCTGAAAAATGACTTGTACAAGCATACAAATTAAATGATACTGATTTGAAATGAAGAATGCTCATTTATGTGCATCTTAGGAATCCAAAGTGAACCAACTAAATATATATGCTGAAGAAAAAAAAAAAAAAATGTTACCCTGTGGGTAGTATCTTGTAATAGGCTAGAAATATGAAACCCAATAATAGTATTAGAAATTAGGTGTCTAATGAATTGTGCCTATTACTGGAGATTTTCTGTGATAAAAATTCCTTAAAAGCTAGAAATTGCCTCTATCTCTATGACATCAGGGAAAAGATACTTATTAAAGCCATCAGGAATTATCTCCAAGTAGAAGCATATTTCATATTGTAAAAGAAACATAAGCAAAGTACCAGTACTTACTATGTAAGAACTATGGCCACTGCATCATTCAAAACACTCTCCCCAAATAAGAGTGTGTAGAGATCTGGGTCAACGTGCAGTTCATGGAAAATGGCCAACACCGTCACTAGGGAGAGACACACATACAGGCAGAGTTAGCTGGGAAACAGCCATGGAGTTTTGATTACTTGTGGTAACCTCTAAAAGGCATTCATTTAATGCTGATCTTCTCAAATCCATCCCCTATAGTGATATCAGACCTTTATCCAAAAAACAATCTGATCATATCATGCCCCTACTTAGAGATTTCTCTGTACCCTCTACTGCTTACAGAAGAAGTTGGAGCTTTTTCATGTCTTCCACCATCTGTCTCCTTCTGCCCCATCAATCCTTTACTCTCTCTTTGAAGCCACACCGAACTACTTGCCATAATTTCCAAACACATTGTAAAGTTTCTAAAATACCTTTGCACTTTAGTTCCCTCTGTGACAGCCTCCATTTCTTTCTCATCCATCTACCACCAGCCTACCCTTCCTCATATATGTAAGCAGAGAAACACATATCCCATTTGACTATTGGTACAATTTTTTTCAGTCATGAAGAGCCTCTCAAGCATCTCCCTCACTCCCTCAGCAAAGACTCCACTCACGGAGAGATTGGGACTCTCATACACTGCTGGTGGGACTGTAAAATGGTACAACCATTGTGGAAAGCAGTATGGCGATTCCTTCAAAAGCTGGAAATACAAATACCATTTGACCCAGCCATCCCATTACTAGGTATATACCCTAAAGAAGTGAGAGCCATAACAAGAACAGA
>NW_006921950.1:2143669-2156571 GCF_000298275.1 Orycteropus afer afer
TTGAACCACCAGCCTTCTGGTTAGCAGTCAAGTGTCTTAGGCACTATGCTACCAGAGCTCCCTTTTGTCATACAGTACTTGACAAATGCTCAATAAGTACTTGATGCATGAATGACTAAGTGAATGAATGAATGAATGTTGTTGCAGTACCTGCTTCTGTGACGGGAGAGCTGATCTGGGAGTGAAGTCACACTCATCTATTAAGAGGATGCAAAGTTCTGAAGAGTGGCACCTCAGGACTTGTTCCTGCTGACTTAGCGTATGTTTATTATATGCCATGGACTTGCACTGAGCTTCTGTGAGTCCATCAAGACAGTAAATGATCACATGTTGATTATCTGTATTCATTAATATTATTCAGTGTCTTGATATCTACAGCAGTGATGCAAAGTTTGAACGATCCTTAGGAAAATTATCCATTTAATTTATTGCCAAAGGGGGAAAGAGGGTGACTGAAATGATACTGATGGTAAATTTTTAAGGTAGAGTAGGCATTTTAATTTCTGAATTTTCCTTTCTATAAACAATATTTGGCCAATTTGCTTGGTGACTTGATTAATTGGTCTGGAATAGAATAGGTCCAATCTGACCCAATACATCCCTTGTTTGGAGTAATATAAGGGACTGCACAGTGGTTACACCACTCTCCAAATCATGGGAAGAAATTATCAAACGAGCTGGATATAAAAGTTTTACTGTAAATGTACACTAAAAAAAAAGATTGTCCTTCTCCCAGTTCCAAATAAATTATTACAAAGGTGTCTAATAAATGCTATAATAAAGGTATGTGAGCACTGCTATAAGAGTTCTGAAGTGGAAACAACTAATCCTTCATGAAAATGTTGGAGTAAGTTATACAGGGAGTTCTTAACTATAAGTGGGAGAGTTTTTATTCCAAAAACTGTGAGGTTAGTAAATATGCCATATGAAAAAAGGTTATAGGGCAGAGGGAAGCAAGAGAGAGAGGTTGAGATCAGAGTTTGAAAGTCTTCAGAATCTATCAACAAGTTGGGAGCTTGTTCTGCCACAATGGGACTCATTGGAGGGCTTCCATTAGAGGAGTGACACAAGCTGACTTGAGCAGAGGACAATGGACAAGTGACTGGAAGCTTTCCCAATATTTCCGTCAAGATGAGTTGCCCTAACATAGGAAGAAGCCTGAATTCAAGTTCCCAAAGATGGCTTCACGCTGCATACCCACTGACCTGAATTCTGATAGTCCAATGACTATAGTGCTATGACTTCACTCATTCATTGGCCCTTATCTTCTTTTGTGTGTCACCAGCCATTAGCACAGTGCTGAACATAAGTCATTTTAGTAAGTGAGTTAAAGATATCTAATGTCTGGGAGGATAGAGCAGAGACGACATCTCAAGGTATTTGGGATGGAGAATTGGTGGGTCTTGGTGTCTGCGCCCTGGTTGTGCAGTTGTTAAGTGCTCAGCTGCTAACCAAAACATTAACAATTTGAACCATCAGCTGCCCCATAGGAGAAAGATGTGGCAATCTGTTTCTATAAAGACTTACAGCCTTGAAGGGGTGGTATCAGGATGCTGATCTAGCCAGATGCTCCATGCCTTCCCTCTATGGCAATGTAAAACAGATGTATATAATAATCCTGGAACCCTGAGCTTCAAACGAAAGGATAAAATAGTAGATCAAATACCAACTAGAAGAAGAAACTGAATGAAAGCAGAGAACAAAGAGATACATGGAGCAGAGGTGACTTCCAGCCAGTCTAGTGCAGCATGATCATTTTGAGTCATAAGAAGGCAACTTCACAGAATTCCCAGTAAGTCAGACACAGTGTAGACAAACTTGTACTGAAGCAAGGTGAGCAGAACATGAGCTCGATCTAAGGAAGGGAAGCACAAGAAAGCAGGCTAGAACTGCAGAGACTCAGGTGACCATAGAGCAGGGTGGGAACCAGTAAATAGGGATAGAACCACTTATTAGTTGTGGACTGTGGTCATTTGGGTAGAGGGACTCAAATGGTGAGAATGGCCTGTGGGGTGATGGCTAGAGAAGCTGCACGCCAGGTGGCTCTTCCCCTTACATTGAGTCAGAGCAGGAACCAGATAACTGGCTGCACTGGCACAGGAATGTACTGGTGACCATGTCCCTGATCAGCGACCAGAGAAGTCCACTCTCCCTGGTGATCAGAGGAGCAGCTCTATATCATACTCACCCACCTGAGGGCTGATGAGGGCACTCTCCTACTGCCCCTCCCCTACTTGACCTTGTTCTGTAAACCTTCACCCAAACTACAGTAAAAAGTTAAAAATAAATAAAAAAGCTTCATACCTTTGTACTCTGTCCTGTAAAGAGCTCTGGTTGTATAGTGGGTAAGGCATTTGGCTGTTAACACGAAAGTCAGTGGTTTGAACCTATCAGCTTCTCCATGGAAAAAAATGAGGCAGTCTACTTCCATAAAGATTTAGTCTTGAAAACCCAATAGGAGTTGCCATGAGTTGGAATCGACTCAATTTCAGTGAGTTTGGTTGTTGATACTCTGTCCTGTAGGGGTGCTATGTGTTGGAATCAACTTGACAACAACAGATTTTGTTTGTTTGTTTGTTTGTTTTGTTTTTGGTGCCTGAGAAACAGCAAAGTAAGAGTCTAAGTTTCATTCTTGGGCAATTGGTAGATGGGGTGGCATAAAAGAAATTGATGTTGGGTAGAGGAGTCCAGTGAGTTTGGTTTTGAATATGTTGATATAAATAGTCAGGTGGAATGTGAAGTGGAGATTTCAAGAAGAAACCTGGAAATAAAAGGCTGGAACTCAGAATTTAAAACAGAAGAAAAAATCTGGAGGTTACAATTATATACATAGAACATAATGCCATGGGAGTGGCTGAGATTGCCTGGGTAAAGTATGGAGAAAGAAAAGGGAGGTCATGGGAGAAGCCAGGAAAACACTATAGCTAAGGGGTGAGTGGAGAAAAAGGAGCATGAATTATACAATTGGTGAATTTACCAAACCTGGTCCTAAGCCTGAGCATAAAGCCAGCTGGAAACCAAATGCATCATGCATTTCTGCAAATAAATTTTCATTTATTAACAATTACACTAGACAAAGGAGTGTTGAAGTGAACAATTAACTTTGGAGTAAAAAAGACAATAGAAATAAAATGTTATGAATTGGTGTAACAATTGGCCATATCCTATCCTACCAGGCGTAGAATCAGCCCATCACTGTGGCTGAAGAAGTCTTTAATCATAATAAGTAAAATGGCAGAGATCTACTCTTTTCCGGTGTACAGTTGTTCACATTTGCCACAACCTCTAGCCTTTGCAGGTTGTGGTGGGAGTTGGGTAGCAAGTAGCTCGACTATGTAACCTCTTTCTTCTTTTTGTATAGGGTCAAGAAAGACCCTGTATCCAATCAAAATCAGGAATTTCAATTGTAAGTTTTAATTATTAGCATTTTCATTTTGCTAGGATTCTAGGGAATAAAGGTAAATTTATTCTGAACCTAGAAAATTCTCTATCGTGGCAGCTCTGTTGTTGACTATACTTTGTATGGCTATTACCATACAAAGCTCTGAAGATGACTGGAAGCTCATCTTCACCCCCAGGGAGACTGCACATGCCCATGAATAGGGATGTAAAATCCTGGGTTCTTTTCCCAGTTTTCCCTAGCTATGGAGTCCATTCTGCCTTATGGGGATGTACTCTGCATCTTTGCAATGAAAGCTTTGAGCCTTTTGAAGGACAGGCCTTTAATTGAATAGCTACTTTTGTTTAAAAGTGCCCTGATGCTCCCACAATTCCTTTTGCACAAAGAATTGAACTCCAGTTCATAAATGATATCCCACACAAATGAGAAAGCTATTACTTTGCACATTCCCATCTACCCTGAGAAAAAATGGAACAGCTTCAAAATAAAGCCAGGCAGTGTCCCCTACAAGAGGGATCATTTGCCAGGACCACAAATGAGTTGAATGGGTGAGTCAGGAAATTAGCCACCCACTCCGCTGCTGAGCTTCAAGCTTTTAAAAAATGTGTTTAATTGGCTCACTGGCAGGGCTCAATCTTACACACAATGTCCAAAACTCTGTGTGACACCTTCCCAGGAGAAATCTTTCAAAACAGCTGTGAATATGTTCATACCAGTTCTACCCACACCCTGTTGAGTTTGTAAGGACAACTGAGGCCTGAGGCTGGGCTAAGAAGCAATGCCTGTTTAGACAAGTCTTCTTGTGACAGCACATGGGGGGGGGGCATTCTAGATACCATGTAGATTCAAAAAAAAAAAAAAAGTTCAAGTTTACTGCCACTGAGTTGCTTCTGACTCTTGGTGACCCTCATTGGGCTTCCGTGGTAAGTCCTTAGGGAAGTAGATTGCCCCATCTTCCTTCTGTGGAGTGGCTGGTGGGTTTGAACCGCCAACCTTCTAGTTAGCAGTCAAATGCCTTAGGCACTACTCCACCAGAGCACCTTACCATGTAGATAGGAAAAAGAGAAAAACACAATTTGATTTTTTAATGCATTTTAATGATAATTTATGTACAGTGAAATACACAAAAGTAAAGTGACATGGATGAACACATTTTTTTTTTTCAATGCTCCCTCCCCTCCCCTCCCACCCCTGGCAACCAACAAAGAAAGTTTCCCTCCATATATAAACCTTTCCTTGACCCTCCACAACAACGAACTAATACTATATTTGTCCCTCTGTGATTGACTTGTTTCACTCAGCATAATGTCCTCCAAGTTCATCTATATTATGCAGTGTTTTGCAGACTCTACATAACTCTTTAGTGCTGCATAGCATTCCAGGATGTGTATGTACCATAGTTTGGTCATCCACTCTTCCACTGATGGGCACGTAGGTTGTTTCCATCCTTTTGCTATTGTAAATAGTGCTGTGATGAACATTGAGCATGCATGTATCTGTTCCTATCCTGGCTTTCACCTCTCTAGAATATATACCTAGTAATGGGATTGCTGGGTCAAATGGTATCTCCAATTCCAACTTTCTAAGGAATCGCCATATTGCTTTCCACAGTGTTTGTGTCACTTCACAGTCACACAAGCAGTGTATGAGAGTCCCAATCTCTTCACATTCCCCACCAGCATCTGTTGTTTTCTGTTTCACTGAACCATGCCATCAGTGCTGGGGTGAGACGGTATATCTCATTGTTGTTTTGACTTACATCTCTCTGATGGCCAATGATTGTGAGCATCTTTTCATGTATTAGCTGACCACCTGAATATCCTCCTTAGTGAAGTGTCTATTCATGTCTTCTACCCATTTTCAATTGGATTGTTCATTCCTTTGGTGTTGAGGCATTGGAGTTTTCCATCAGTCTTAGAGATAAGTCCCATGCCAGATATGTAATTATCAGCAAATAGGAACTTGTTGCTGCCATTTTTGTCATGTGCTTTTTCATTGTGTTGATTTCTTTGTTCCATATAACTTTCTATGCTGAGCTCGTTTTGTTTATGAATCATGTTATCCCTTCCTTCATTGCTATTGTTTTAGTATTTGCTGAATATTTATGCTGGTCCTCTTTTTTCATTTTGATGTGAAGGTTTATCATTTTTCTTTGAGGTTACCCTGTGATTTATAGTTTTCTTCTCAAGTTTAGAACAGTCCATTCTATCTTGTAGTTGTCTTGACTTTCCTACCATTTAGAAGTTCTGTAACGACACAGATTTTTTCCCTCTTTTTGGTTGGTAGTTGTCCTCATTTGTTGGTTGGTGTCTCTGGTTCCCTGTTTACAATCTTGTAGGCTTATTTACTTTGGATACTTTCACAGCTGGGTTGGTTTCTGGGTTATATCATCATGTATGTTAATGGTCAGTTGTTGTTGGCTATTGTTGCTTCTCTGTCCAAAGGGCTCCCTTTAGCCTCTCTCGTAAGGTTGTAAGGTTGGTCTGGTTTTAACAAATTCCCTTAATTTCTGCTTATTTGGGAATGTCCTAATTTCACTATCATATTTGAGGGAAAATTTTGCTGGGTACATAATTCTTGGTTGGAAATTTTTCTCCTTCAGGGTTTTATATATCCCATCCCACTGTCTTCTTGCCTGCATGGTTTCTGTCAAGAAATCCGAGGTTAGTCCTATTGGTTGCCCCTTGTAGGTAACGTTTCTTTTTTTCCTGTGCTGCTTTCATGATTCTTTCTTTGTCTTTGGTTTTGGTGAGTTTGATGATGATATGTCTTTGTGGTTTTCTTTTGGGGTCTATCTTGTTTGGGGTGCGTTGGACTCCCTGAATGGATCTCATCTTTCATCATATCAGGGAAGTTTTCCTCCAACAAATCTTGGACAATTTTCTCAGTGGTTTCATTTTTCTCTTCCTGTTATGGAATTCCAATGACACGTAGGTCATTCCTTTTGATAGTATCCCACATGAACCTTTGTTGTTGTTGTTGTTGTTATGTGCCGTCGAGTCAGCCCTGACTCATAGCGACCCCTCCTTGGGTTTCCGAGGCAGTATCACTATGGAAGTAGGATTGCCCAACCTTCCTTCCGAGGAGTGGCTGGTGGGTTTGAACCGCCAGCCGTCTGGTTAGCAGGCAAGTGTCTTAGCCACTATGCTACCACATGAACCTTAGGCTTTCTTCATTTTGTTTTTATCTTTTTTTCTGACTGATTCCTTTCCAAGGAAGTATTCAGGTATTTGTCTTCAATCTCATAAATTCTGTTTTCCATTGTATCAATATAATTTGATTTTTTAACCTTTCATTTTATCAGGGGATTTGGCCATTTTTGTGTCTGTCAAACGTTAGTTTGCTCATCTCTTAGTGGCAAGTTCTAATGCTCTACCTACAGCTTGGAGCTCCCCCACCTCTATTCATCTTCTTCTCACATGACATGTTGGCTGGAGAAATATCACTTTGTCTTTCAAATTGGTAATAAGGGGCATAAGCACATATAATCTTATGCCCAAATAGATAAACACTTATGTGCATATACACATAACTGTCCCAGGTAGGGGAAGTGAAAGATTGTGACAAGAGATAATTGCTATTGAATTCTTGAAGGTTTCTGAGAAAATGGTTTCAATAATCAAATGAGTCAAGCTCCAAGCTTTCTGCTGTCGAGTCAGATCCAACTCATAGCAACCCCTCCTTGGGTTTCTGAGGCAGTATCACTATGGAAGTAGATTGCCCTATCTTCCTTCTGAGGAGTGGCTGGTGGGTTTGAACTGCCAACCTTCTGGTTAGCAGTCAAGTGCCTTAGGCACTATGCTACCAGAGCTCCTATAATAATCAAATAGCAAAAGATTTTGGAGGCAATGAGTCAGTGGGGTGTGGACTGCATTTCTGAGAAAGTGACAATGAAGAGATAGAGAGAGATATAGCATTAACTTTCAGTGTATAAAGCCAAGCAAATCTTTCTCCTAAGCTTCTAATTCATAGGTTGAACAGAATTAGCCAGAGGGAAGAGAGGTTAAAGACAGAGGTCCGGAGGAAGCAGGGGACAATGGACAGGTAGAAGAAAAGGTTATGTCTTTTCAGTCAAGCAAGATCACCTTCTATGTGTGAGAAAATGATGCCTGAGTTAGAGGCTAGAGGAGGGCAGACAACATCCAGAACCTTTGCTGCGGGGAACTAATTCAACTTTGATGAAAAATGTTGAGGTCAAATATAGGAGAATTCTCAATCTTCTAAAGAAAACCTCGAAACCTGGAGTAATATGATATTTTGATGAATTTTTTCATCATTTCAAAAGTCTTGTCCCCTACTACAACCTTATTACAACTTCAAAACTAATTTCCTCTCATCTTAAATGTAGTAACCATACCTGCAGATAAAAATGCAAGTAATGACTGCCTGACCCCATCAGCAGCTCAAATGTGTTGACTCTTAAAAGACATTCTGTGGTTTTTTGTTTGTCTATTTGTTTATTTCACTGTTATCTCTGCAACTAACCACTTTCTTGTTTCAGTAACTTCTAAGTCTTCAGGGTGCTTTACTGACAGCCTCTCTTGTAGAATCTCTATTAACAGCTATCTGGTCCCTTTTTCTTGGTGCTTTCAGATGAATTTAAATTCCAAAAGATATTTTAATATGACAGCTCTCAGCAACCTGGCATGATTTGCCTGGATCAATAGAAAACAACACACAATATTTCCTACCCCTGTCATTTGTTCTAAGTCTTCATTCACTCTTCTCCAAATGCTAGCACTTTCTGGAGAGCGTTCTCTGTGGTTTTCTGTACAAGTCAGTATGTATGACACTTGCCTCTGACACCTGGGGAAGCAAAAATATCTTGGGCTTCTGCAGCTGAATCTATGTCAGGCCTGGCAGGTGAACCCTGGTATTCTCATAAGTGAGGTTGCAATTTTCCATTTAAAAAAGTGCTTATTGTGAAAATGTGTCTTTTTTTCACAGAGAGAAGATGGAGGAGGAAATTCTTCTGTAACTTTTTCCACTTGACTTAAATATTGTACTAATAAGATATCAAGGAGAGACTTGCCATAAAACTTGTGGTATTAAGTACAGACTGGGATACCAGAATTATTTTGAGCCTAAAACATCTCAGTAAAGACTCCTGCAGCAGAATAAGTACATGGATTGATTTTGTCAGTCAAAAACTGCCAATCATAATCCCAACAGAACAACAAGAAAATCTAACCCCTCTAAACTAGGTCAGAGACACAATGTCAGATCTAGAAAGTGAATTGCTAGATGTTGCTTCATTGATGTCAGTTTAAATTGCAAGAGACACAAAACATCAGGAATGATATAGCCCTAAGCTACTGCAATTTTATTTTGACCATCTATGTGATATATTATTTTGGAATTGAGGTAGCAGTGGGGAAAATACAATATATATATATAAGCAATATGGAGAAAATACAACATGTAAATCCACTATGGCTTACATATTGTATTCTCTTATTATTGCAGCCCTTCTCAATCAGAATTCCACAGGAGAAGTAAGTCCTAGTACCCAAGGTCCTTGAGACCTATTCAGAAAGATCTCTCATACATGAAGATGTTAATGCCTTACTCATTTTTATTCTTTTATCAGTGCACAGTGGAATTTTCCAGAGGTTACATGATGTGTGATATCACAACAGATTGAATGCAGGAGATGTGAGAATCCAGCTGTCTTGTATCGCATCACACATTAAAGAGATTTGCAAAAATTTAAAACAATGTCACGTTTCTTACTAACTTTTTTGTTTTGAAAAATAAATTTATTTTTCATAAGAATATTATCTCTATTGATAGGTAAATTTTATTTTTTAAATAAATGAAATAAATGCTATTTAAAATAAAACATTGATAGATATAACATATATGAACAAAAACTGTTTGGGTCCTTCCTAATTTTGAAGGGTTGTAAAGGGGCCCTGATACCAAAAATGCTTGGGAACCATTGTTGTAAGGCATTTGTTGATCGTAACAAATCTCCTAAACCTCTTCAAGTATGTACTAGATAACAATCATCATTGAGAAAAATCAGAAAATAGTTGCTCAAATCATTTTCTGTAGAACTTAATTCCCTCATGGAATTTCTGTTTAGAAAGGCTGCTTAGATCTTAAATTCTTTTTCACACAGTAACCAGCTAATTCTTTTGGCATACAGGCACAGGATTTCAAATGACTTTTAAGTGAGGAAAATTATTCTTTTTACATCAACTCCTCCGGAAATAGCTCATTTCTAGAATTGTATTCTAGAATCACATTTCTGTCATTTGTTCAAGTCCTTTCTTCAAAAGGTAAGTATTTGGGATGGGGATATTTTTATTCAATATATTGATGCCTAATCAAAATATTGACAATCACATATCCTTTCCTTGACTTCAAACGTGGTTGAATGGTATTCAGAATAATATTTTTCCTCTTTTGCTTAAACATCAAAGTACAGTCTCTAGTAGTCATTGTGAATAGAGAAAGGTAATCAGGAGGTCAGGAGGTTTGAAGCAAGAAGAGTAAAACAAATAAGACATATAAAGATTGGTAAGGGCAACCTGGAAATAAATTTGAGCAGGGAATGTTTTCAAGGTCTTGTGTCTGGAAACTTATGAACTGAAATCTGCTGGCACTTTAGCTAGTACTTTAAAATGTTCCCCAAAGGTACCTCCAACAGGATTATTCTAAATTTAACATTAGCAAAGAACATAAACATTTAACAAAGACCCAATTTTCTCACCAATGGGATTTAATGAGCCATAGTGCAGTTTAATGGGGAATCTTTGCAGTATGCCCAATATCTGAGAGAAGATGACTCACCCTGCTATATAAGCATTCCCCGCTCAAGATTAGTACTTAAGCATTTACCCATTTTAAAAATAAAAATTGTAGGTATGGCTTTGCCTATACATCATGAAATAAATATAGAGAAAAGCTCAGAGTAGCCACAAAGTAGTCTAAGAAGGGATAATGGGTCATGAAGAAATCATCATATGTAGGTAAAACTATCACAGTGGCTCATTAAATGTCATAATTTTAATGAAAGAAACAAATGCAAAAGACAACTGTTTTAGTCATGACCAGGACATACATAAAGTAAGTGGCCTTCACAACCTAATTTTTCTTCAAAAGACATGAAATTAGCAGTTGTCTTTTACCATCATTTCTCAATCCATGGATTAAGATCCTAAGAATATTTATAAAGTGTTTCAAAGTCTGATGTGTGTATTCCTGCTCTCTCAGATCAGTAAAGTTGTCAAGGGTGAACAAGAACAATCCTGAAAAGATTCAACATTGGTCTGTGTGAGAGGAAGTCAGAGAAAATGAGAAGAGTCATGTCATGGATCTACTCATTTCTGTTATCAAATAATGGCTCTTCAAATGATGACCATGCATCATTTGAAATATGTAATATTATATGTCAAAAAGGACTTTGAAAATATAATTAAGGTTGCAGAACTTAGATGGGGAGATTGTTTTTCTGAATTTTTATGGTAAATCCAATCTAACAACATGAGTCCTTAAAAGCAAAAAAAAAAAAAAAAAAAAAAAAAAATCCCAGCTGGAGTCAGAGAGGTGCAAAAGAAAGGATATAAGGGATATGAAGAAATAGGGTAGTCATGGAGATTCCAGTGTGAGAAGGATTTAATACATCATGGCTGGTTCTGAGATGTAAGGACCCACTTACAAGGACCAGTGAGAGGTTCTCTAAGAACTAGGGGTAGCTTCAGCTATCACCAGCAAGAAAACAGGGACCTCTGTCCTACAACAGAAGAAACTGGATTTTTCCAATAGCCTGAAGGAACTTGGAAATGGATTCTTCCTAAAGCCTCCTGATAAGGGCTCAGCCAGCTGACACCGTGATTTTGGCCTTGAGATTCATAGCATAGAATCCAGTTGAGTTAATCCAGCCTACAGATTCTGTAGGCATAATAAAGGTGAGTTGTTTAAACCACTAAATTTGTGGTGATTAGTTACAATGGCAATAGAAAAGTAATACATTCACTCTCTTCTTTCACAATGGAACTATAAAGCACCAGTCACATGACTTTTCAAGATATGAATTATTAGATGGAGATGTTTCTAGAATGCTCCCTCTTTCTTAGCTGTAAGCACAGCACTCCTTGATCCTACCTCTGCCACTGACAGAAAAGCAGTGACTTACACAAATCCATATTTTAGGTCATGGTTAGCATGGAAAAGCATGGACCAAGGAGTAAAGTTGTAGGTTTGTGAAAATATGTGCCTCTTGGGCCTTCTATGCTGATGTAGTGGAGCTCTGGTAACATAGTGCCTAAGGCATTTGACTGTTAAGCAGAAGGCTGGTGGTTCAAACCCACCAGCCATTCCTCAGAAGAAAGACTGGGCAATCTACCTCCATAGTGACACAACCTTGGAAACCCAAGGAGGGGTTGCTATGATGTAATTACCCATGCATGTCATCCTTTGTTTGACCACCACACACATCAGATCAATAATTTACTCAGAATGTATTGCTTTATAGCTCATCAAATCACTTTTTTTTCTACCATGTAGCCTATCTGGGCTACATTGTTGACTATAGTCATTATGATGAACTGGTGCTAAGAGGAAAATGACAAAATCCATATTAGGATGGAAGGTTAGCACCACAGGGTATGCCAAGACTGAGGGGAGAAAGCCAAAAGTCATAAACAGATTTTACAATAAAACAAAGCTATTTTTTCATTTTTTATTTTCTTCTTTGAGCTTCTTTATATTTTCTAAAATAAACATATATTATTTTTAGAATGAGAAAGGGGGAAAAAATCCAGAAAAACTTAGTAAGATGAAGCACTGACTCAGAGTATCGTCCCACAGCTCAGAGTATAAGATGACATCTCTCTCCTAGGCCTTATCAGGTCTCTCCTGGGTTTCCGGATGCTTAGCCCCTCTGTGTGACATAACACTGTGCAGCCTTCTGTATCTTGAAGGGCTCTCCTCCTTTGGTTTGGGAGAATTAGTCTCTCCAGGTTGTCCTATCCTTGTGGCCTCTCCTTTCTCCTCCCTTTTGCAAACTCATAGTATAATACTGATGTCACCCAGAATAATTCCTCAGTTCTCTTCCCTTCTTTCACTACAAATATGCCCTGGGCAATCTCATCCACATCCAGTAATCTTGATCTTCAGCCTATTCCTCCCTTTTTCTCAGATACAGAACCCCATATCCAGCCCCTGCCAAGATAACTCCACTTAAAGTGGTTCTGTATGAATAAATACTTATTGAGCATTTATTGTGTACCTGGCACTGGGTATGGAAATCCTACAGATTCCTTACCCCATAGCCACACCCAGTAAATTAATTGCTCCTGCTCTTAGTTACCAGTCTCAGAGTACGGCATTATAACTTACACAACAGTTTTTTGTTTGTGTTAAAAATGTGATTTTCTTCACCAAAATAATAGCCAGTAGAATCCAACATAGTATCAAAAATAATACATCATGACCAAGCAGAATTTATACCAGGTATGCAAGGAGTTACAGGTGAGGAGAGACAACTCAGGGA